>NC_056732.1:521781796-521784296 GCF_019279795.1 Protopterus annectens
CGGATCTTACCTCTTTAACCTACAAATCTACCCTCCACACAGTAATTTCATCTGGCTCCCCTGCACATAGCCCATAAAATATACCCTGCAGCTCTTAATTAACCTCTGCAATTGGACAATCTATAGCTTAAAAATAGCCCATAAATTTGATGTAAAACTAAACCAGTAAAATACAACCAAAAAGATACATCTGGAGTGAAATTAAACTAGTACAATACAGCAAAAAAGATACATTTGGAAAAAAAACAAGTAAGCCCAGAGATATAACTGGACTTAGTGTTAGCCCTGCTGGGCTCGAACTCAATCCACTCACCTCCCTGCACCCTATTCCCACCCGCCCCCACTAGTGCAACATTTCAACTTAACTTAGCCACTCCCCTCATGCTAACCACCAATCACTGAATCTGCCCCACACCTGTACCAATTTTCTTCTCTTCCACTATTCCACATCCTGTAAAACACAGTCTTCCATCTAACAACCTTACAATCACAAACACTTATCATCCACCACACCCACCCCATCCCAAGCAGATCTCTCACTCATGATCAAATCCAACCAAACCATGCCCAAACCACCCAAACCCACATACATACATCTCTTACTATTGCTCCTAGGTGTACCCACCCTCCCCACTGCTAACTTCTATCACCAACTGCCAAAAACAACTTAATTTTATCCACACACCAATAGAAACCACTTCCACTAACATTATTACAACACACCCTTTTACTCAACTAGTCCCATATCACTACCAAATCTTCTTTATTCACCACTATGCACACAGACTACAGCTATCACACTACCAGTCCCAAACAACTATAAAGAACTTTAAGACCCTAAACAAACTACACAAACTCTATTTTTACCTCAGAACCGAACTCATTAGCTGCAGTGATACACACCCAAACCCAGGCCCACAAAATCTATGAGCATCAACCCTCAACCTGAATGATACCCTACTCCACAGAGACAAATCCATGCTCCTCATTTTAAATTTAAATGTCAGAAGTATACTAAACAAAGTCCACGACCTTCGTGCACTACTCTCCTTTTATCAACCTGAGATAGTCATACTAACAGAGATTTGGCTTAAACCAGGCAACCACAACAATGAAATCACTCCACCAGGTTACAATATAATTCATAGCAATAGAATAGGTAAAAAAGGTTGCTATAGTGTATAAATCTCACCTCATCCTTGAGAAAGTACACATAACCCCAGACCTCGATAAAGTTGAACTCACTCTAACAAAACTAAAACTTAATGATAGCAAACATATCAACATCATAGGATGCTACATCCCTCCAGGCAACAATATCCCCATTACAGAAAAACTCCTAGAATGGATATCTAACTCCCTCCCCCAGGAAAGCATAGTATTAGGTGACCTTAATACTGACTGGCAAAACTGTTCCAGTCATAACCCACTCTCCCATATTAACTTACATGGCCTAACCCAACTCGTCACTTCCCCCACAAGAACAGACAGGAGAACCAAACACCAAACCATCACTGATATCTCTAGCAAGGTGTCTACCAGACACCCCGAGTGACCACCAAGCCACATTCTGACTCGGATCAAAATCACCACAATTGACCCAAATATCTACGCAACTAATTAGAAACAAAAAATACTTTAACAGCTCAAACTTTATAAACAACCTAAAAATGTGCAACTGGACCACCCCCCCACTAAAAAACCTACCTCTTGATGAAGCTGTATTATATTTCAGTACTACCTTCTTAAACACCCTTAACCATCATGCCCCCTCCAGAACAACAATAAATAAAACTAAATATGCCCCCTGGTTGACCCCAGACACAAAATCCCTCCTCAAAAATAGAAACAAGGCCTGGACCAACTACCTCAACAGTAAATCCCAACTGAACAAACAAATATAGGTTGAACTAAGTAAAAAAGCCAAAAAACTCACCAAAACAGACAAAACATCTTACTACCAAAAGTTACAGGATAAGCACAGAAACAATCCACAAAAATGTTGGGCAGCAATTAACTCTATTCTACAACCATGTAAAAAACCGACCCCATCCCCAAAAATAGATAACCACCAAGAAGACATCCCCACTCAATTTAATAAATACTTTACAGAAACCATCCAGACCCTTGCAAACAACCAACCCTATGACAACATCCCCACCCCTGCAAATCCACCCCCCACCCCAACTAACAATTGCCCCAAGTTCAGCTTCCACCCAGAACCAACCAAATCCACTGAAAAACTACTCAGTCTCCAGCCGCAGATAAATTACCTGCTGAATACCTCCACCTGGCTGTAGAAGCCATATCATATCCTGTCTCCATCCTAATTAACAGAGCCATCTCCAAGTGTATAGTACCCAAGCTATGGAAAATATCACATATGATCCCTCTACATAAAGGGGGAACCTCCCTGGAACTCAATAACTACCGCCCTATAGCCATACTACACCCTCTATCTAAAATTTTAGAGGATAATACACAAGCAACTAATGAAATA
>NC_056732.1:521789296-521899296 GCF_019279795.1 Protopterus annectens
CAACTTCTAGTCCTTTCTTCCTCATATCAAAACAAGCAGTTCTTCTGTCTTTCTAAACTCATGCACTCTTTTTCTGGCAGAACCACAGCTGGGGTTTTCCAGGATCATGAAAGCTCAATTTCCACCAGACTTCTGCTCCTGCTAAAAAACAGGGAGAACTGCAAAATGGTTTAAATTTGATAAGAAAAAGTAGCAGTCCATTTGATCCATGTTAAAGACCAAAAGGGGCTCTGCTGCAGATGAGGGCATGAAGTTTCAAAGTTCAACAAACAGAGGGAAGAGGGGAATAAAAATAATTGACATAAGGAAAACTGTCTTCTAAGAGAGAACTTCAAAACTATCAAACCACAGTGTTTTAAGAGAGAATAGTTATGTCCAAGTGTCACAATGTTCACGTCCCGAGGAGAGGTGTGATTCCTGAAAGGTGGGAGGACATGCAAAGCTCCTTTAAGGGGCTGCTTGGATAGCCAGTGCTGAGCCAGGGTCTTGCCCTCCACAAGTTCATGATGTGCAGAAACAACTTAAACATATGCCAAAAGCATGTAGTAAATGACACCAAAAGCAGACAACTTCCTGAAACAAGTGAGGAGCAACAGCATGCTGAAAAAAATGACTGGAGAAGCACATGATACTACTCTACCCAAATGAAGAGCATATTTCACTTGACTAAGTTCATATGTCGGGTGGAAGGCATTCTGGCAGCTTTAACTGCCTCTGGATCAGGATAGTTACGCTAATGAACAGGCACTGAGGTAGAAGCAGTTAGTACTGCAACTACAGGGAACTTCCATTACTAACAGTTGAGAGGGTTTCCAGTATTTCTAAAGACTACCTGGCTGAAACCATACCAATCTCATGTAATGAGGAAAGCTTTTTTTTTCCTGTGATGAGGAGTCAAATCAGGGATTACTTGAGGAAAGACGTAAAGGAATCTATGCTGCAGCAGGATGGAGAAACTGTCCACTACTAGTATACTCTCTCCTGGTTGTGTGCAGTAGAAGAGGGAAAGAATAATGTTCTACTAGCCGACAAAAAAAAAGTTACATGCTTAGCATTACAACAGATCTTCATTTTCCATGTCTCCCCACTTCAATACTGAAGGACTGGTCACTGCAAGCTGTACCAAACTGGCATCTACAGAAAACCCTAAACTCAAGCTCTTCCCCTAACCCTTACAATGCCCCCTGCCTAACTCGCTTTACTCCAAATAGAGTTTGCTGAACTAGAATTTAAAATTTCTGGGGGAATTATAGGAGTAACCATGCAGTAACATGGAACGGGTAACACACACCCTTGGAAAGGCCTTGTCAGAGGTCAACAAGGCCTGTCAGGAGGACTTCCAAGATGGCTGCACATTAAGTAACAGCTTAATTCTAGTTCTTCTAATGTTTAAACAGAAACTCAGCAGAGAATGCCAGTGGACTTTTGTGTTTCTGGTTAAATTTCAGTAACTGGCTACTAAGTGCACTGCCTGGAAGCCAGGAAAAAAGAAATACAGCGGACCTGAAGGAAAATCAGCTACAAAAGGTGAGGAAAAAACACTGACTGGGAAAAGTACTGCAGCTGTACAGCAAAAAGCAATGCAAGCTCCAGAAGAGACTTCCAGTAAAGTGCAGTTGTGTACACTTACCATAAATGTAGATGTTCGAGTGTATTCACTGTTGTAGTCATTACATTTGGGTAATCTGCTGGCAGGTTGCCCTCAGTTGGCCTGAATATCAAAGTCTTGGGTCCTGCATCAGTTGCTGTCTCCTCTTCTATGGTCGTCAGGGGTATAAAACATGCAGCCGACGCCATTTTATTCAGTTTTTCTTGCCCCAGATGTCAGGTGCCCCCCAAATGGGGAGCAAAAAAAAAATATATATATATATATATATATATATATATATATATATATATATATATATGAATAAACAGCAATATATAAGTAAATGCATTTTTAGAAACAAACGTTACCTTAATCTAAAAGCAAATACACCTCAAAGGCTTTAGAATATAGTGAAGGAAAGAGAAGTTATAGAAAAAAGTGGGATGGCGGGTAGGTAACCTGGACTGCAACAGTGAATACACTCGAACATCTACATTGATGGTAAGTGTACACAACTGTACTATGTTCTTCGTGTTTCACTATTGCAGTCATTACATTTGAGTAGAATCCCAAAGCTATGGATGGGAGGATGGAGCTAAATAGCATTAGGAGCAGCTGTAAGACCCTGCAAAACTGCAGTGGCAAAGCCTGCCCTGGACTTAGTGAAGAGAGGCAAATGATAACGCTTGGTAAAAGTATGAACAGAGCTCCAAGTAGCAGCTTCTAGCATGTCTTTGGTTGGAACTCCTTTGAGAAAAGCTGCTGAGGTAGAGGCAGCCCTGGTGTAATGTGACATGATTCCCTTGGCAAGTAGCAAAAATGAATGCAGTGACTTATAAACTTAGAAATAGTCTGCTTTGATATAGCTTTCCCCTCTGATCCTGCAGCAAATACCATTAGTAGTTGCTCTGACTTTCTTAGAGATTTGTTCCTGTTTAAGTAGAATCTTAGTTGTCTGTGTACGTCCAATGAATGCAGAATCCACTTCCCCCTTGTTCTGCGGATTCGGGTAAAATGTTGGCAGGTGAAGAGTTTGATTAAGAGCCACACTGGATACCACCTTAGGCATAAAGGAAGGGTTGGTCCTGAGGGACACCTTGTCCGGGTAAAATGTAATAAAAGGCTCCACAGCCATGAGGGCCTGAAGTTCTGAAACCCTTCTTGCTGAAGGGATTGCCAAGAGGAAAGCTGTTTTCCAAGATAAAAATGTTATATCCGCTGCAGCTGCTGGTTCAAAAGGAGGCAGGGTGAGTTTTTCCAGCACAAAATTGAGGTCCCATGCAGAAGTTGGTGATCTTCTGGGAGGCCTTAAATTTCTGGCCCCTCTAAGATACTGTTTTAGCAGAGGATGAGAAAAGATGGGAGGCTCCGTGTTGTAATCAGCTGAGATGGCAAAGGCATGGATTTTTATTGAAGAAAAAGATAGGCCCTTGTCAAGCATCTCAGTCAAGTATTGTAAAATCTGTGGAATATTTGGCTTTGCTATGTCCATTCCTTGTGCTTTGTTCCAAGCACAGAATCTCTTTCATTTATCAGCATAAGATTTTCTAGTACTAGGCCTTCTGGCTTCCAAAATAACATCCACCACAGCTTTACTGAGAGGTGTTTGAATAATTACATGAGCAGCCATACTGCCAGTTTCAGAGTTTGGAGCCGAGTGTGCAGAATTTGATTGTTCTGCTGAGACAGTAGATGAGGTATTTGAGGCAAGTACCAAGGAGGGAGTTGAGACATATTCCTTAGAACTGGGTACCAGTGCTGGCGAGGCCAGTCCGGAGCAATTAGGATCATTTTTGGTTGTTCCTGTCTGACCTTTAGTAAGACCTTGGGGAGAAGAGGCAGGGGAGGAAAGGCATAGACTGATAGGTTTTTCCAAATGAAGGATAGGGCATCCACTTTCCATGCTTGTCTGTGAAAGGATAGGGCATCCACTTTCCATGCTTGACTGTGATAAGTCCTTGTGCAGAATTTGTCCAGTTGATAATTTTGGGGAGAGGCAAACAGATCTATGTCTGGGCTCCCCCATTCCTGTGTTACCATGCTGAAGACTTGTGTATCCAGTTTCCACTCGTGAGGGTCCATAAGATTTCTGCTTAGGTCGTCTGCCAGAGTATTTTGTTTCCTGGCAGGAATTGAGCTTGAAGATGTACTTGTTAAGTCAAGGCTGTGTCCCACAATGCCATGGCTAGTCTGCAGAGCGGGTAGGAATGTGTACCCCAATGCTTGTTTATGTACCACATAACTGTGGTGGTGTTCGTCTTTATCAGTAGTTGTCCTGGATGAAGTAAGTCCTTGAAGGGCGTCAGGGCATTCTTGAACAGATTGATATGCATATTTTATTTATTTTATTTTACATTTGTTGACCGGGCTAGTCTAACTGGATACATGTCCATTTTCAGTAGAGGCCCAGGGAGGAAAAGCTCCAAGCTGCAATATTGACAACAATGCAGTAAAATTAAAATTAAAATTGATACAATGTTTATATTAAAAGATAGGGTTAAGCAGAGTTATTTAGAAACATTTAGGCTAGAATAAAATACCATGAGTAGAAACAAAAAAAAAACAGAGAACATTTTTTTCCCCCCCTGAGAAAGAGCAGGATGGGCAAGAGATATCAGTCAGGGTTTTTGGGCATTTGTTTTGGGCTCCATATGCCCTGAATGCATCTCTCTGTCATGTGGGCCCCCCAAGCATAGTCTGATGTGTCTGTAGTTAGGGTTTGGGTGGCAGGGGGCGAGTGAAAGACCGTCCCTTGTTTTGGTGACATGTCTCTGCCCACCAAAGAAACTCCTGTAGTAGGCAGGGAATGAGAGGAATCATTGTTTCCAGACTGTGACAATGTTGACTCCATAAACTTTTTAGATACCACTGAAGTTTCCTCATATGCAGTCTTGCATATGGAATTAGTAGAATGCAGGATGCCATGAACCCCAAAGCCTGCAGAATTTGTCTTGCAGATAACTGGGTTTTTGTTGCCATCTATTTGAAGTATATAGTCAGTTGCCTTTGTTTGTCTGGCGTAAGGTAAGCCATCTGGGCAGTTGTATTCAAGCTTGCACCCAGGAATGTAATTTTTTGAGAGGGTACCAGTTGTGATTTCTTTTCATTTATTGTGTACCCTAGGCATGTTAGAAGTCTTTTTTAGAAACGCCAGATGCTGAAGAAGAATGTCCTTGTTTTCTGTTTGAATGAGACAGTCGTCCAAGTAAGGATAGATTTGTATGCTTCTTTGTCTGCAAAATGCAATTACTGGTTCCAGGTACTTTGTAAAGAGCCTGGGCGCAGTAGATAAGCCAAAGGGCAGTGTAGGGAATTGGTAAAGCATAAAACCTGCCTTGAAGCGGAGGTATCTTCTGCACTATTCCCTTACTGGGATATGCGGGTATGCCTCTTTTAAGTCTAGAGTCACTAACCAAGCATTCTTGCCCAGCATGGGCAATAAAGTACAGTTTTGTACCTACCATAAATGTAGATGTTCGAGTGCTAATACAGCTGCAGTCATAACAGATGGGTTCTCCTGCCGTCAGGCGGGTCCTCGGTCGGCCGAATTCCAAAGTCTAGGTCCGACGTCAGTGCGACAGGGGTATATAAGACACAGCCGACGCCATTTTCTTCAGTCTTTCTTGCCCCAGATGTCAGGTGCCCCCAGAAGGAAGGCAATATATATATAAAAATATATATATATATATATATATATATATATATATAATATATAATCATGCATTGTAATATAATCAAAAACCAGTAGTTGCAAGCAAATACACCATAGAAGGATAACCCAATCAAGTTGTAAGATGAGGAGTTAGCCACTAGGGTCTGTACCCAGAGGGGAAGGAGGGAGGGAAACCTGGACTGCAGCTGTATTAGCACTCTAACATCTACATTTATCGTAGGTACAAAACTGTACTATGTTCATCGTGCATACAGCTGCAGTCATAACAGATGGGTAGAATCCCAAAGCTACGCACATGGTGGTAGGCACTAGGTGGAACTGGGAGGAGCCAGAATGCCCTGCAACACAGCAGTGGCAAAGCCTGCTCTAGTTTTGGAGTATAAAGGTAGGTGGTAGTGTTTAGTGAAGGTATGCACAGAACTCCAAGTGGCTGCCTCCAAAATATCTTTGGTAGGGACACCTCTGAAGAAGGCTGCAGAGGTAGCTGTGGCCCTTGTGGAGTGGGATCTGATGCCTGCAGGTACAGATTTACCATGAAAGGAGTAACAAAACCGTATGCAGTGGCCTATCCATTTTGAAATTTTCTGTTTGGAAATTGGCTTCCCTTGAGCTCCTACAGCATAGGACACAGAGTTGTTCTGATTTCCTGAAAGGCTTTGTTCTGTCCAAATAGTAACGTAGCTGTCTATGGATGTCTAAGGAATGTAGCAGCCTTTCCCCTTTGTTTTGAGGATTGGGCTAAAAGGTAGGTAAGTGAATGGCCTGATTTAAAGCTACCCTGGATACTACCTTAGGCATAAATGACGGGTTGGTTCGTAGGGAAACCCTGTCCTGATGGAAGATGAGAAAGGGCTGCACAGCCATGAGGGCTTGTAGCTCCGAAACCCTACGAGCTGAGGTAATGGCCAGAAGGAAAGCTGTTTTCCAGGACAAATATTGCAAATCTGTTGAGGCAGCTGGTTC
Organism: Protopterus annectens; assembly: GCF_019279795.1. NCBI lineage: Eukaryota > Metazoa > Chordata > Ceratodontiformes > Protopteridae > Protopterus > Protopterus annectens. The sequence continues at coordinate 521,795,521 of NC_056732.1, forward strand.
AAAGGGAGGCAATGTTAATTTTTCTAGAATGTAATTAAGATCCCAGGCTGGTATTGGTTGTTTCCTTGGAGGTCTTATATTCTTAGCCCCTCTGAGGAACTGTCTTAAGAGTGGGTGAGAGAATAAGGGTGGATCAGTGTTGTATTCTGCAGAAATAGCGGAGGCATGGATTTTGATGGAGGAAAATGAAAGTCCACTGTTCAACAGCTCAGCTAGATACTGTAATATCTGAGGCAAATTCAGTTTTCTAGGATCCTGGCCTTTTTTCTCATTCCAAGCGCAAAACCGTTTCCATTTTGCGGAGTAAGCCTTTCTAGTAGATGGCCTTCTTCTGGCCTCCAAAATGACATCCTGCACCTCCTTGGAGAGTAGGGTCTGTTGTGGTGTTAAGGAATTTTCCATGCAGCCAGACTGAGTGTTTTCAGCTGACTGTGAAGAGTTTTGTAGCTGTGCTGAGTCAGTAGAAGAGGCATTAGAGGTAGGGTCCAGGGAGGAGAATGTGTTAGGCTCCTCAGGAGTGGGTACCAGTGTTGTCTTGGCCAGTCTGGAGCAATCAGTATCATCTTCGGTCTGTCTGCTCTTGCTTTCAAGAGCACCTTGGGCAGAAGATGCAAAGGTGGGAAGGCGTAAACTGTCCGTGCTGCCCAACTGAAAAAAAGGGCATCCACTCTCCAGGCCTTTGGATGGAATGTCCTTCAGCAGAATTTTGTCAATTGATGATTCCTGTGGGAGGCAAAGAGATCTATGTCTGGCCTTCCCCACGCTTGGATTATCTTTGTAAACACTTGAGGATGCAACTTCCATTCGTGCGGGTCTGTCATATTTCTGCTTAGATTGTCTGCCAGCGTGTTTTCTAAACCTGGCAGGTACTGTGCTTGAAGTTCGATTTGCCATTCCAGAGCCAAGTTCCAAAGTGACATGGCCAGCCTGCACAGGGGGTATGAATGTGTTCCTCCTTGTTTGTTTATGTACCACATTACTGTGGTGTTGTCTGTTCTTATCAATAATTGCCTTGGATGCAGGAGGTCCTTGAAAGCTGTAATTGCATTGATCACTGCTAGCATTTCCTTTTGATTGATGTGAAGGTGCTTTTCCTTTTGGGACCATTTGCCCTGAATGCACCTGTCTGTCATGTGTGGCCCCCAGGCGTAGTCTGAGGCGTCTGTTGTGATGACTTGATTTGCTTGAGGCTTGCAGAATGGTAGACCTGTGTTTGTTTGGCATGCTTGGGCCCACCATAGAAATTCCTTTTGCAAACATGGGATTAGTGGTATTATTGTTTCCAAACTGTGGCTGTGTTGAGACCATAGGTTTTTTAGGTACCATTGAAGTTTCCTCATATGCAACTTTGCACATGGGATCAGAAGAATGCAAGATGCCATGAAGCCCAGAGCCTGCAGGATTTTCCTTGCAGTTAGCCTGGTACAATTTGCTAGTATTTTGAAGTACTGAGTTAGTTGTCCCTGTTTTTCTGGCGTAAGATAGGCCATCTGGGTGTTTGTGTCCAAGTTGGCACCCAGGAAAATTATTTTCTGAGATGGTGTTAGCCTGGATTTCTCTTTGTTGACTGTGTATCCCAGAGAATTCAATAACCATGTTACATAAGCCAGATGTTCCAGAAGTATGTGTTTGCTGTCCGCTTGGATCAGGCAGTCATCCAAATAAGGGTAAATTTGTATCCCTTGAAGTCTGCAGTAGACAATTACTGATGCCAGGCATTTCGTGAATACTCTGGGTGCAGTAGATAAGCCAAAGGGCAATGCAGAGAATTGATAGTGGATTGAACCTGCAAGAAATCTGAGGTATCTTCTGCAGCTTTGTCTGATTGGGACATGCAGGTATGCCTCCTTGAGGTCCAATGTTACCAGCCAAGACTCCTTGCCCAGCATGGGAAGAAGCTGCTGTAAGGTGAGCATCTTGAATTTTGGTACGAGTAGAAATGTGTTTAGGGTGGATAAGTCCAAAATGGGTCTCCAATCGATTCCCTTCCTTGGTACCGGGAATAGTCTGGAATAAAAACCTTGACCCTGTTCGTGAGTAGGTACCTCTTGAATAGCTTTCATGTCCATGAGCTTTGAAATTTGTATTTGAGCCTCTGCCCTTTGATTGTGTGGCAGGTTCGGCATGCCTCTCATTTTTGGAAGAGTGTGAAAATGAAATCTGTAGCCTCTGTTTATAATGTCCAGGATCCATTTGTCTGTTGTAATAATATGCCAATTTTTTGAAAATAATGCCACCTTTCCTCCCAAGGGTGCTGCCAGCTGAGACTTGCTTGGCATGCAAAGGGGAAAGTCATTGGGTTTGTTTCCTGTATTGTTGTGCACTGTCTTCGCCACCTCTTGGTGCTGGAGTTTGCCATTGTCTGCCTCTATATGATCCTTGAGATTGTCCTCTGCCCCTTGTGCGCCTGTATCTACCTCTTTGGGGATTGTCCGTGGCTGGAAAGGACCAGTTTTTTGAAGGCCAATTTCTGCTAAAACGTGGTGGTTGTACCTGTAGAAAAGCTTTGATAGTTTGCATAGATTTAGCTTTTTCTTCCATTTTCCGTAGTATCTCCTCAGCATTAGTACCAAATAATACATCCTTTTGTAAAGGAGCATCTAGTAGTTTAGCTTTAACATGATCAGGCAAGGTTTGTTCCCTAAGCCAGGCATGTCTACGAATGACTGATCCTGTAACAGCAGCTCTACTTGAGGCCTCTAGAGCATCATAGCCACATTGTAAGGTGTGTTTACCCACTTGTTCTGCACTATGCATCATATCCTGCAACTCCTTCAAATCTGGTTGTTCAGGTTGTGACATTTTATTCCTTAATTGTGATAACAGAAACTGCTGATATTTAAGCATATGAAACTGACAATTTAAGGCCCTCATGGCTAGGGTGGCCGAGGTATATACCTTTTTTCCCCACCTTTCTAAGGATCTAGGCTCTCTTTCGGAAGGTAATGGATTCTTAGCAGTACAGGCCTTCATTCCCTTGGGGCCTTGAGAAATGGTTTCAGGGTCAGCATTATGGCTTTTGTAAAGAAATTGGTGTGAGTTAGGAACTCTGTAGTACCTATCAGGCTTGACTGGGGCAGGAGGCAGGGAATCCGGATTAAGGCAAGCCTCCGAGTAAACATCATCAAGTATGTCCAAGACAGGAGGAATTGCCAGAGGTCTGTGCTGAGGTAGCAAAAGAAATTCCCCAAGTCTTTTCTTGGAGTCTGAAAAATCTTGGCCTTCCCAATGGAAGTGTTCCCTCAAGGTATGCAAGGTTTCCCCGAAAGAAAAATCCTCTGGGGGAGATACAGAAGGAATGGACTGCTCTGCATCAGAATCTTCAAAAGGGGAGTACGAGTGTTCCTCTTCATCAGAATGTTCTGAAATAATGGAGCCCTGGTCAGAAGAGGGAGAATCTTCCTCCACTCTGGGTCTCTTGTCCGGAGGGTTGGGAACCCCTGATAAGAGTAATTAAATCCTCAGCCATTTTGAGCATCTGCTTTTTAGGCATGGGACCTGGAGATGGGCCCTGTGCAACAGGCCTCTTGGGATGCATGGCTGATTTGGACTTAGTAAAGGCCTTTATGGAAAAGGAAGATGAGGGTCTGAAGACACCATGGGTGGAAGTGGACCTGTCCACATTAATAGGCTCAACACTCACAGTGGCTTCGGTAGCTGTAGTCAGGGTATGGGCCGAGGCACCTGCGGTCTCGGTTACAGAAGACACCGCCAGAGAAGTGTCGTCGGTAGTCAGGGGCTGCGTAGGCTCCTCGCTGAGTACCGGACCACGTGTAGTCGGTTTTGGCGTGGTGTCGGTGGAGACCGCAGACCTTGCATGTCGGTCTTTGTCCTTGCGTTTTTTGGACAAAACGGTAGTCGGAGTCTCCGACGACATTTTATAATCAAAAGCTTTACCAAAAAAGTGCTGGGCGAACTCCGCCTGACGCTTAATAGTGCGTTTATTGAAAGTAGCACAAAAGCGACAGCCCGAGACGTCGTGGTCTGTGCCTAAACAAGGTATACAGAGGGAATGGAAATCCTTATGCGGTATTTGCTTCCCACAAGAAATACAATTGTTAACTTTGTCTGACATCGGTCTGAGGCAAGAAAAGTTTCCCCAACGGGGTACTTAGCTTTAAAGAAGACTTCGGTTTCCAAATTTTCGTAATTTCAGGAGCTGGCCGACCGGCACTTGCGAACTGCTTCTGCTTCGGGCACCGCGCGGCAAAAAAGTCTGAAGAAAATGGCATCGGCTGTGTCTTATATACCCCTGTCGCACTGACGTCAGGAAAGAAAGCGACGACAACCGATGCCAGACCTAGACTTTGGAATTCGGCCGACTGAGGACCAGCCTGATGGCAGGAGAACCCATCTGTTATGACTGCAGCTGTATGCACGATGAACATCTGTTGTAAAGTCAGCATTTTGAATTTTGGAATGTCCAAGAATGTGTTAAAAATCGCTAAGTCCAGTATTGGATGCCAGGCATTGTCTTTTCTGGGTACCAGGAACAGTCTTGAATATAAACCTTGTCCTTTTTCCTGTTCTGGTACTGGTTGAATAGCCCCCATATCCATGAGGGACGTAACTTGTTTCTGAGCCTCTGCCCATTGAATTTGTGGCAGATCTGGCCAACTGTTTGGAATTGGCAAAGTATGTGAATGAAATCTGTACCCCTGGGATACTATGTTTAATACCCACTTGTCCTGGGTAATTAACTGCCAATTTTGAGCATGAAGTGCTAATTTTCCCCCCAAGGGGGCTGCCAAAAGATAAGTGCTTGGTGATGGTAGAGGGAAGTCATTGAGACTGCTTACTGTAGGGTTGTGCTTTGTTTCCTCCAGATTTGGAGGTAGAGGTACCCCATTGCTTTGACCTGTAAGAACCCTGTGTTTGGTATCTAGAGCCTTTTTAGCGCCTGGATTTGCCTTGAGGGGCTCTGTTGGACACAGGAAAGGACCAATTTTTAGTAGGCCAGTGCCTACTGAATCTGGGTGGCTGCACTTGTAAGAAATCTTTTAAAATTTGCATAGATTTAGCTTTGTCTTCCATTTTCTTTAAAACCTCTTCTGCCTTATTACCAAACAGAGTATCATACTGTAAAGGTGCATCCAACAATTTAGCTTTAACATGATCAGGCAAATTTTGCTCCTTGAGCCAGGCATGCCTTCTAATAACAGATCCAGTAACTGTGGCCCTGAAAGACGCCTGCAAGGAATCAAAACCACATTGCAAAGTATGCTTTCCAACCTGTTCTGTTGCAAGCAATAATTCCTGTAATTCTTTATTTTCCATACAATCAGAAATCAACATCATTTTCTGTTTCAATAGGCCCATAACATACTGTTGATATTTAAGCATATGAAACTGGCAGTTTAAGGCCCTAATTGCCAAGGCTGCAGACGTGTAAACCTTCTTTCCCCATCTATCCAGCGCCCTGGAATCTCTATCAGAGGGGGTAGGATTTTTGGCTGTAGAGGCCTTTACACCTCTGGGACCCTGTGAGATAGTTTCAGGATCAGCAGCAGGATTTCTGAATAAAAATTTGTGGGAGTCAGGAACCCTGTAATATCTGTCTGGCTTACTAGGCGCCGGAGGTAGGGAATCAGGAGTCATGCTTGATTCTGAAAACACATCATCAACAATGTCTAATACAGGAGGTATAGCCCAAAGGCCTATGCTGAGGAAGAAGAAGGAAATTCCTAAGCCTTTTTTTTTGATTCAGAGAAATCCTGACTCTCCCAATGAAAATGTTCCCTTAAAGTATGCAAGGTTTCTCCAAAAGAATACTCCTCAGGAGGAGATGCAGATGGAATGGATTCTTCTGCATCTGAATCCTCATAGGGTGGTATAGAAAAATTCCTGATCAGAAGAGGAATCAGAAGAAATAGAAACCTGATCTGAAGATTCATATTCAGTGTCTTGCCTAGGCCTCTTAGCTGGGGGGGGGGGGGTGTTGGGAACCCTTGATCAAGGTAATTAAGTCCTCAGCCATTTTGATCATCTGTTTTTTAGGCACAGGAGCCTGAGCACGTGGCTCATGCGTCAGTTTTTTAGACTTAGAAATTGATTTTGTTTTTGATGCTGGTGTTGGTTTTATATAAAAACGTTGAGGCCTGAAAACACCCTCAGAAGCCGGTGCCTGCTTAGCGGCTCCGGACCCACCCGAGGGAGAGACATCTGCGGGTTCAATACTCTGAGAATCTCGCGGCATACCGGACTCCCCATGGGTCTCAGTAAAGGCCTGCGACTCAAAAGTAGCAGGTATCAGGGGCTGCAAAAGCACCTCACTGAGTACCGGCGAACTGGCGACTGGCTTAGGAGAAGCTTTGTCGTCAGTTTTGGACCTTGACAGTCTGTCTTTTTCTTTGCGTTTTTTGTGTACTCCAGTAGTCGGATTGCTATCCGACAACATTTCAGGGTAATTAAATCTGGATCCAAAATATTTTGAAGCAAAAATATACTGACGCTTAATAGTGCGTTGGTTAAATCTAGCACAAAACTGACAGCAAGGCACATTATGATCTGGGCCTAGGCAAGGAATACAGTACAAATGAAAATCCTTATGAGGTATTTGCTTCCCACAAGTAATGCAATTATTAACTTTTACTGACATCGGTAAGGAGCAAGAAAAAGTTTCCCCAACAGGGTACTTAGCTTTAATTGAAGACTTCGGTTCTGAAACTCGAATGCGAAAATTTCAGGAGTCGGCCGACCGGCACTTGCGAACTGCTTCTGCTTCAGGCACCGCGTGGCAAGAAAGACTGAATAAAATGGCATCGGCTGCATGTTTTATATCCCTGACGACCTGACGTCATGGAAGAGGAGACAGCAACCGACGCAGGACCCAAGACTTTGATATTCAGGCCGAATGAGGGCAACCTGCCAGCAGATTACCTATATGTAATGACTGCAACAGTGAAACACGAAGAACATCTTAGAGGAAAGCTAAGACAACTATACAAAAAACAGTTTAAAATAAAAGAAACACTGATGGAGTATGTGAACTCAAACAACAAAACACTGGAGAAAAATGGAAGATGCTTTAAGCAGATATTCAGATGAGATGATAAAACTGCAAAAAACAGAGGTTGAATTGAAGAAAAGGCTGGCTGAATATCAGACTGCTCAAGAAAAGATATTTAAAAAAATAACATAATTAGAGAACAGAGCACGTAGGGAAAACCTGAGATTTTCAGCTGCATCAAAGAAGCTGCAAGGAAGAGACTATTAATTTCATGAAAGCACAAATAAGTAAATGGACTGGTATTACACAGCAGTTGTTGTTAACTGAAAGGACACATCATGTGTATGCTCCAAACCTGGCTATGAGAAAACAACATAAACCTTTAATTAAAGATCCAATTCTACCAGCAGAAGGAGTTGATTCTAACAAAACTGTGACAAAAGGACAAAGTACTAAAAGTCAGAGACAGCAGAATGTTTGTGGAAAATGATTACTCATTGTACAGCAGGCAGAAGAGGAGTAAATTTATTCCACTTGAGAAGAAAATGAACATACTGTCATTAGTGTTAGCATGACTGGCAAGAGATTTGTGTACATTCTCAGATTAATGTGTATTGTATGCCAGCATGTCTAATTGTGGAAATGTAAACAAGTTTTGAAAATGCTGAGCATCTCCCTGTTTATACAAAATGTTTAAAGAATCTGTCAGTGTTTTGATACATTTCTAATTGCACGTTTGTGAGGGGGATTCTAAAGTACAAACTGTCTGTGGAGAATCACCTGCTCAGTAGGTGATGTCATTAGAATATTCCTGGTTACTAGATGATTTCTGAACAGCTGACTGACAGGAAAAATAACTTTTTCAAACAGCTATTATTTTTTAAAATAAGACGGTTGAGACTGTTAAACTGGAAGAAGCAAGAAAGACTGCTGAAGCCAGTGCTGAGCAGTTAAGAGCAGCAGTTAATGAAGAGTTGCAGTCAGTTACAGTGCTGTGCAGTAGATATCCAGGAAAAAGGACCACCCAAAACTGTAAGCCTGCCTTTGCCTTGCTGTTATGTTCTATATTAGATCAGGGACAGCATTCTCTAGTAAGATTACAAATGTTTAGTTACTTACTTAGATTTTTCTAAGATGATGGACTTCTGTCCTACAGTTTTATATTTCTGGTGATTGAATTCTGGTGTTTAATGAAAATTATTCATTTACATTCTTGTAATAATTTTATTTATTATTAAATGTTTTTCATTACACTGTGGCTGCACAGTTAGTGTGTGCTTTAGAGATTAGAGCGTGTTTACACCTGTTTGATAATACCCAGGTCACCTTGAATGTCTGACTGCTTCTGGACACAGGTATCACTTACTTTGATATTTAATTTTTAATAACTGATCACGCTTTGAAGGGCATGTAAACCTGTCTGACTCTGGTGGCAGCATTACCATTTGTATTTGGGAGGGGACACAGCTGAAAATCTGTATCAGGCCTCCCATAAGTGCTTGAGTGTGTGAGATTTAAATTTATTTTGAGTCTGAGTGAGTCAGAGGTCTTAAACTGGAACACAGTGCTCTGAAGTGTATGATAAGGGATTGCATTTGGGGTGGACAGAGATCTATAGTCCAGTCCCAGGAAAACAGAGCATGCTCCTGTTGTGCTCTTAAGGGAAATTGTGGAATTTTACTCTTGTGTGATCTGTGCTCTAGTGTTTTCCATGACGCTCTCACACTGGAGTCAGTGGGGAGGATTGAGGCTCCTTAATTATTGACTTGAGTTTTAAGTGGGGGGACATCACATTAACCGGTGGCAGTCTGGTAGGATATTAGCTGGATGTCACATCACTATTCAGGGAATGTCGAGAAGCAGGCATGAGGTTCAAACTGCTATATCCAGCTATTTTCAAAATATTCTTCCCTGGAGGGACAAAATTATTTTTTGATGAAGTACATGCTAAGGAGGAAATACAAATGTGTGTCTAACAAAAAGTGAGCTGTGAAATAGGAGATTCTGCTTCTTGTTCCTCTGGTAATAAAGACCACAGAGAGACTGTGCCAGTGAAAACTTTTCCAAGGTTTCAACAGAAAATGCTGGAGAGAGGAAAAGGAGCATGACAATTCATGAGAAGAGTTGAGAGCATGTTAGAGATAAAGCAGAGACAGGATGTGGGAGATGGAAATGAACAGGAATAAAAAAGTAACTTGGAAATTGACAAATGCAGAATTACAAAGCAATAATTGCATTTCTGGAAAATGACAGAATAAGAGAATCTGAAAATACTGAACTTTTTTGGACTTTGTTGGACTTGTGGGGGGACTCAAGTATATGCCCTACTTCATGCCATTAACATTCAGAAATGAACTTGGGGAAGGGAAAGAGGAGGGAGAAAGTTAACTGTAAGCAAAACAAATTGTTTTCTTAATAGTACTATTTTTTTTATAGTGTATGATTTTCTTTGCATGCTATAAAATAGTTTTCTCAGTTGTTTTTAAGTGTAATGGGGATACTGTAGTAAACAGGTGCTTGTGTTTTTTTCCTCCCTTCCTGTCTCTTTCTGCTTGCCCAGTTTTAATAAATGTAAGTACTGCAATGTAACAAAAAAAAAACTGGTTAAAAGAGCATGACAAAAGAAAAATGAATGTGCTTTTTCTCATTCTTGCATCGGAGAATGACTTAAGGCCCTTAGCTTGATCTAGTAACAGGTTTTAAGAGAAAGCAAGTAAATGAAAAAGAATACTGAATATTATAAGGCTTTTTATAGCAAATAAATGTATGTTTAGTAGCAGTTCTGCATCTGGTCCTCATGCCTCCATGGAGACAATCTGATAAAGAGAAGTTGGCTAGCAAATAGAGAATTTGGGTAGGAGATAAAGCTCCTTGAACGTAATCAGGTATTTTCCCAGCTGGGAGAGCTATAAAGATAAGATTAAACCAGACAGCACTTAGTAGAAGCAGGTTGCACCATGCATCTTGGCATGGATAACCTTTCCTTTAGGTTAACGCAAGTCTATCATTGTGGTTGTCAGTTTGGGACATTTGTTCCTATAAGGAGGGTAAAACTTCAATATTTGAAAATGTACATAGTTGTGTGTGTTAGTATTAAGTTAATAGGCTTTAGGGGGTATTGGGGAGTGTTTTTTTAATGGCTTTCAATAAAACAAAACATTTTTGTAAGATTTGACAATAGGCTCAATTGGATATGACAAGAAACAACTGTATAAAAGTTCAACCTGCCAAATGGTGTATCCATATAACACAAAAGCTGGAATTAAACATTTAACAAAAAAGCTGTTATACATAAAATGTGTGAATAATAACTTTTTTAATACAATGATCTTTCTGTAATATCTTTAAATGTCAATGGTCTCACAGATAAATACAAAAAGGAAAGAGCAGTGAACTATATTAAAAAAATGTAGAGTGCAAATAGCTATGTAACAGAAGACACACTTGAAAGAAGTGAACGTGAATTTGATAAAGAAAAGTTTTCAGGATGGCTATTCAATGGAATACCTTGGACAAACAAAAAGAGGAGTACTTTACACATATATTTTTATACCCCAAGTAGACTCCAGAAAATCTTTCCTCAGTTAGACAGCAAATATTGGAGGTGTGATGCGAAAGAAAGAGGTAACTGTGATCACATTTTCTGGAAGTGTAATGATTTGGCAGAATTTAAAGATTTCCTGCAGACTACTCTGTCAGAGATACTAAGTGTGTAGGAGCAAATTACATAGGAAAAAAATTGGGAATTGTGGGAAGAATACATACAGAGGAGGAATAATGTTTAAAAGAAGGCAGGACTTGACTGAGCTATGTAATGTTTGACTAACAATGACTGGGTTGATTATAAGTGATGAACAATGTTTGCAGCTGAGATTATGTCAATATGGTTTGTTTTCATTTATACAGATGTATGACTGACTGTACCGTAAGTGATAATTTAATAAAAATGTTTCTTGTTTAAAGAAAAAAAGAGAGACAGGGCAGGAACTGAATAATTTATGCAATGATGCTTAGGCGATATATGTGATGTATAATGTTTGTAAATGTGAACTTGCTAATATGGTTTGATTAATTTTATATAAATATGTTTGCCTATGTCACAAGTGATAATTCAATAAAGATGTTTAACAAAAACAAGATCAGGAGTATACCAGGGGAAACAATTTGGATGGCAGGAAGAAGGTGGGACTGTTGAAGTGGATGGACAAAGACACTGAAGATAGTACAGTTGTGTACGTAAAAAAAGAAGTTATGTCCTTACCATAACGTTCCATGTGGAGTGTTCATCTCGCCTTGGTTATTACACATGGGTTCGGAGCCGATCCTCGGCTCCGTGCCGGCCGACTGCAAGCTCTGCATCGAGAAGAAGCTCGAGGACATCTAATACCCACAATCCCCCTCTGCCTTTACCTCAGATCTAGTTTGCAAGCAAACCAGGCAACAATCACGCATACATGCCAAGCTATATACATAATTACCTATATACAACATACCAAAGGTATGATAGTAATACCAACACTGCAACAGCAGAAGGAGAATATTCCAGACCAGGCACCAAATCGAACGCTCTTCCTAAGGGTGTGAAGGGTGGGAGTGTAATAAGCGAGATGAACACTCCACATGGAACGTTATGGTAAGGACATAACTTCTTTATGTGAGAGTGTTCAATCTCGCCTTTGTTCTTACACATGGGTAGCGTCCCTAGCTCCATGATCCTGAGGAACTCAAGGGAGAACGTTCTTGAGCACAGTGGAACCAAAGGTTGCCCTATCCCTAGAAACCCTGTCCACTTTGTAATGAGAAATAAATGTATGTGGTTTAGCCCAAGTAGCAGCCGACAAATGATGTCTAAAGGTAGACGAGCTGCATGAGCCAAAGATGTAGAAATTGATCTGGTAGAATGTCCTCTGGGTTTTGCTGATAATGTTTGATCAGAATTTTCATAAACATAAATGATACAATCAGTTAGCCACTTAGAAAGTGTTCGCTTCGTAACTGCAAGACCCTTTCTGCTGTCAGCAAAAGCTATAAATAGCTGATCAGATTTCCTGTGATCTTTTGTTCTATCCAAATAAAATCTGAGTTGTCTATGGACGTTCAGTTTGTGCAACATATACTCTAATTTATTAGAGTGGTCTTTAAAGAAGGTGGGTAATTCAATGGACTGGTTAATATTACCAGTAGAACAAACTTTGGGAAGAAAGGATGGATTAGTGCGTAGGGATACTCTGTCCGAATGAAAAATTAAATAGGGATGTTTGACCGAAAGAGCCTGCAGCTCAGACACCCGTCTAGCCGATGTAATATCCACTAGGAATAATGTTTTCCATGACAAAAATTTCAAAGTGCAACTTGAAGCTGGTTCAAAGGGTGGTAGCATCAATTTAGAGAGTAATAAATTTAAATTCCACGGTGATGTCGGGCTTCTGACTGGTGGTCTGATATGAAAAGAACCTTTTAAAAAGGCTTTACAGAGTCTGTGAGCCATAATAGGCACCACATTCTTCTATATGATAGCTAGAAATGGCAGCTAACTGTACTCTCAAGGTAGCCGGAGAAGCTCCTTCCTGAAATAATTCGTTAGAAATTCTAAGACCTTATTCAACGGAGCTGTAACAGGGTCCAACTGATGTGACTCGCCCAAAAGACAAAACGTTTCCATTTACTAGTATAAGTCTTTATGGTAGAAACTTTATGAGAAGCTACCAATATATCCTGAACCGCCAAGTAAGGGGAATTGACCTGGCTAAAAGGGAAGCAGAGCAGCCAAGCTGCCAGATGGAGAGATTCCAGGGATGGGTGAGGAACTCCTGACGAGTGAGTCAGTAGATCTGGCTCTGGGTCCAGCATCCAAGGTCCCCAACGCGGTGCTGCAAGAGAAAGGGGAACCAAATTTGACGAGGCCAGAACGGAGCAATGAGAATTATAGTCCTCTGAAGGTTGTTTGCTTTCTGCAGAAACTTTGCAATCAGGGAAATGGAGGAAAGGCATAAAGGAGACCCGGGGCCAATCGTGCACCAGCGTCCCTTGGGACTTCCCTGGAGGGGTAATAGGGCAAAGTAGCTCCTGCATTTGGCGTTCATTGGAGACGCAAACAGATCGCAGGTAGGCTGGCCCCATTTGCGAAAAATCTGTTCCGCAACTGACTGTTTGAGGGACCACTCGTGAGGCAATAATATTGTTCTGCTCAGCCTGTCGGCTATGACGTTGGATGACCCCGGGATGTGCGTTGCGATCAGAAAGCGACCGGTGGACTCTGCCCATTGCCAAATTCTCATGGCCTCTCTGCATAGTTGGTAGGACCTGGTTCTCCCTTGCTTGTTTATGTACCAGACTACGGACATGTTGTCTGTCTGAACTGCAATGGTCCCTGGAGGAAGAAGGGGAGCAAAGTGTTGCAACGCCAAAAACACTGCCCTCAACTCCAGGACATTGATGTGCAGATTGTACTCTAGATTGGTCCATTCGCCTTGGACTGTCTGTCCCTGAAAGATGCCCCCCCACCCTATCAGGGAAGCGTCCGTGGTTATCGTTGCTGACGGTGTGGGTAGCACAAATGGTCTTCCGCCGGATAGGTTGCAAGTCTGTAACCACCACATTAGGTGTGATTTGCATGTTTTCGTTATCAGAATTTCGTGAGTCAGTGGAAGATGTTGGAATGACCATTGTGCAAATAGAAACCATTGTAGCACTCTCATGTGTAGTCTTCCCAGTGGTATTGCTATGAGAGAAGCTGCCATGAGACCCAAAACTTTCAGAACAATTTTTGCTGGGGATTTTCTGGACGACAGCAGAAGGGAAATGTTGAACTGAAGTGCTAATATTCTTTCTGTCGGAAGTTTTAGAATTAACTGACGCGTATCCAATTCGCTCCTATAAATAAGATATGCTGTGATGGCTGTAGCAAAGATTTTTCAAATTTACTGAAATGCCAAGGTGTGTACAAAGTTGTAGGAGTAATCCCTGGCTTGAATCAGTTGACGCCTGGTGGTGGCAGACAGGAGCCAGTCGTCCAGATACGGAAACACCTGGAATCCTAGGCCTCAGATGAGACGCTACCACTGCCATGCATTTGGTGAAGACCCTGGGGCTGTGGTCAGACCAAAGGGCAGGGCTCGAAACTGATAGTGACTGGCTCCCAGCCGAAGCGCAAATGATCTCTGGACGCCCTGGCCATCTTGATGTGGTAGTATGCGTCCTTCAGATCTATTGAGCACATCCAGTCGTCCTTCCGTAAGAATGGAAGGATCGATTGAAGCGTGACCATTCGAACTTTTCCTTCTTGACAAAGGTGTTGAGATGACTTAGGTCCAGAATTGGCCTCCAGTCCCCTGTTTTCTTTGGAACTAAAAAGAACCTTGAGTAAGTTCGAATCCTATTTGGTCCGCTGGGACTGGTTGGATGACTCTTTTTCTTAGCAGCTTTGAAATTTCTGTAGCTGCTGGTTCTCGCAGATGGGGTGGTACATCTGGGAGTTTTTCTTTGGAATGGGGTGGATAGAAATGGGATTTTGTAACCTCTGGTAACAACGCTTTTACCCAATTGTCTGAAGAAAGGTTTTGCCAGGCCTGAGGGTATAAAACTAGCGACCCCGACTGCCTCCAGAGCAGGACAGTCGGGCCTCCTCTCAGGAGTGCTGAAAGGTTTGCCAGGAGGTTATCCCTGTCACCTTGGTTTTATGGACCCCTCTGCCGCCAGGGCGGCGTCTTCCACCTCTGCCCCCCCCTCTGCCTCTAGAGGGGGCATCACCCTGTGTGTCTGGAAAAGATCTTTGAGGTTTTCGAACCACATTTTCCCACCACGTTGCCCTTTGGGGTACGGTCTGGAAGGGGTGGAAAACGGACTCCGACAGCAGACAGAGTCTTTCCTCCTGTTCACACCGGTAAGGGTCTCCTTTACTTTAGGGCCAAAAAGTGTGGCTCCATCAAATGGGGCGTTAGTAAAGGAAGACTTGAAGGCTTCCGCAAACGAACATAAGCGCATCCAGGATTGCCTACGAAGAGCAATCGCTGAAGCCGCCCTACTCGATCCTTCGGCTGCATAGGATATCAGCCTCATGGACGAGTTCACAATAGACGTAAGGGTGTTGAGCTGCGCTGTAACTTTTCGAGACAGCAGCATCTGTTGCACCCTGGAGGGTATCTCCCAACTCTTTGACTAGATCCCTCTGTAAACGAGTAAAATGGGTCAAATAGTTCAGGGAACGCATAGAAAGCCGCTGAACTGAAAATGCGCTTCCCATATCTGTCCATGGTCCTAGAATCTTTGTTAGGCGGATGGACAGATGAGGAAGACTCCGACATCTCCTTTTCGTGGCTGCTGCCACCACCATGGCGTCTACTGGAACTCCTTTGGTAAGGTAAGCTTTGTCCTGTGGTGCCGTGATGTACTTATTTGGCTTCCTAGGGACAGGTTCCACTGTGTCAGGGTCTCCCACGCCCTTCGAAAGCAATCAATTCCATTAACTCATCAAAGGGCGGAGTGACCCAGGAGGAGGAAGGACGGGCACCAAATGCCTTCAGCAAAACTGACTCATCCTCAGAAGGGGGGAGGGCTTGCCAGTCACCTCTCTGCTTAAGGATCTCCAAGATGTCAGCAAAGAGACATCCTCTGAAGGTGACTTAGGGGACCCTTCTGACTCATCTAAGTCAGTATCAGATGTTAAGGATTCTTGTGGAGAATCCAAGTGTCTCCTCTTACACAGTCTTTTCCTAGGAACTTCTTCGTGGGGAGCATCCGAAGAAGCCTCCGAGGAAGAGGGGGCACCCTCCAGGGGTGGCTGAGACACTGGTGCCCGACGCTTGGACGTGGCCGTGGGTGCAGAGGAGGATAACGGTCCTTTGCGGGGAGGAGAAGCTGTACCTGCTGATGTGGTTGTCTGGGTAGACAACACCTTCCTCATGAGGTCGAAGGCCCCCGGGTCCCGAGTCGAGGTATCTCCCGGTTCCGAAGAAATGGGCAGAATACCCGAAACAGGAACCGAAGGCACCGACCCCGAGGACGGAACCGAATCGATCCGTGCCGAGGCTCCGAGAGGGAGAGTCGGAACCGAAACATCGGTCCGACTCTCGGTCCCGGAACCAAGGACAGACCTTCGGGCCCGAGACTCCGGTACCGGATCGGATGGAGTCGAGGTAAACGGTACCGACCGAGAAAAGGACGGTTCAGGCACCGAGGGCTCCACAATCATCAGGTCAGCTTCTTCCGGCTCCGAAGACAGAACAGGTCTCGGAGGAGGAACAGATGGAGATATTGGCAGGCCTTCAAGTCTCGACATCAACTGAGAGGAGACCGAAATAAGTTTGGACAAGGCCGTATGCTCCATAAGCTTCTGCACCACACGGTCCACGTCGGTGTCGGAAAGGGCTCTGGAAGAACGAGTCGAAGGGATCGAAGACGGAGCCGACCTCAACAGAGTCGGTGGGGGGAGCTCCGTCACCGGTTCCAAGACTCGAGGCTCGGAAACTGCCAATAGCTGAACACTCGGCCCCGAAGTCTGTGGAACCGGTGATCTAACTACACTCGAAGAGCTCGGAGCCGATGACTTTGGCTCCGACGTCTTCGACCCCTTCAAGACTTGGATGCCTGGTCTGAAGCATCCAAAGCCTCCTGGAAAGAGGGTTTCAGCAATCCTCTATCCATCAGTTTCCTGTGCCTATCTGTCATGACCCTCCCACTAAAAGAGTGACAAATAGAGCAATCCTCTTGTAAGTGGAGAGGGCCAAGACAGTAGACACAGGAACTGTGGTTGTCTGTGACCGACATTTTTTGGCCACACTGACAACGTTTAAAACCAGATTTCATCTTTTCAGACATATTAACAATGAACACAGTCAAGTCCAGTAAAGAGTCCAATCCAGTAAAAAAGTCAAATCCGGGTAAAAGTCTGTTAGATAAAGCTAAAACAAGACTAACAAGTTTCTAGTCAACTAAGTCGAATCCGAAGTTTAATCCAGTAATAAAGTGCCAAAAGGCAAGATTACAAAAAATTTTAGTCACAAGTCAAGAAGGGGTAGGCCCCGAAAAACTCTACTCGAAAGTTAACAAGTTAACTTGTTCAAAGTATAGAGAATTCCTGCACTCACACACCTACTCTTTAACTAAGTAACTAATTTTAAAGAACTTTTCTGAAAACAGTACAGAATAGATAAAATATCTTATCTGAACAGCCCCGAGCTAGTCTCCAGCGATGCGTACTGCAGCAGCGGCAAACTAGATCTGAGGTAAAGGCAGAGGGGGATTGTGGGTATTAGATGTCCTCGAGCTTCTTCTCGATGCAGAGCTTGCAGTCGGCCGGCACGGAGCCGAGGATCGGCTCCGAACCCATGTGTAAGAACAAAGGCGAGATTGAACACTCTCACATCAGTACTTAAATGTCTACCATAACACTAGGTCCTTTCACCACGTCCGTTTAATATGACGGATGGATCTTCAGGCCATTTGTTGGATCTGAGAAGGCAAAACTAGGGGCTCCAGACTTAGGCTTAAGCTCTATTCCCTAGCCATAATGCACCTGCAGGTGAATCTGCCTCAAACTGAGTTTGTTGTCTAATAAGAAAGAATGTGGGCTATAGAAACTCTAGTGAGAGAGAGAGAGGGGTGCAAGAATTCTCAGGTCCTTCAGAGTTAATTTAGCTCTGACAGAATGTAGGATGCCTGTACAGTGTGTGCTGAGAAGCTACATCCCAAGCTAATATGGCTAGTCTGCAAAGAGGTTACCACCTGATTCCCTTATACTTGCTGCTATAACTCATGACTGTCGTATTTTCTGCAACAAACTGAAGAGCTCCTGGGACCAATGACGATTCAGAGTTGGGTGTCTTGATCAGGGCAAGACTAGCTTTTATATTTATATGTTTGCATATATCCTTGCTGTCCCACATTCCTTGCCCCTTTATCCCTCCTAAAACATCTCACCAAGCAAACTCTAAGGCATCTGTGGTGACTGATTGCTTTGGAGCATGGAGGAAGAAGGGTAGACCTAGATTTAGGGATATCTGTTGTGTCCACCAAATGACTTCTCTTCTGACAACCCCCCAGCACTGGGATCAGAAATAAAACAAGGGGTGTTGGTACTGGGACCAAAGAGACTTTAGTTACCACTGTATCTTTCGCATATGAAGTCTTGTCTAGAATATCGAGAATCACAGAATCTATGAAACCCAAAATCCTGAGGCATTCCCTCTCAGTGACTAAAATCTGAGTGGAAAACCCTAGAAGTATATATTTCTTCCCTCTTGTGGAAGAAAAGCTCTTTGAACTGTGGTGTCTAGCTGAAATCCCAGAAACATAATCCTGACAGTCATCAAGAAAGACTTCTGAATGTTCTCTTGGAATCCCAGCATATAAAAGAGACTCTAATCAAAGAGAGAGAGAGTCCTGATACTTTGAAAACGATTCTGCAAAGATAAGTAAGTCATCTAAACAATGGAAAATGTGGATACCCTGTAGCCTGCAATGAGATAAAACTGCAGCTAGATACATTGTGAACACTCCTGGTGTAGTGGACAGTTCAAAGGACAAGTCAGAGAACTGATAATGTGATCCAGACACACACAACCTTAAGAAACACCTAAAGTCTGGATGAACAGGAATACGATAAGCACCTTGGTTCTATCCTGGTTCTATTACTCCCCAAGACAGCATGTAAGGGACTAGAGGAAACAAGCGAGTCTGGTCTGAAGGATGAGGAACTTCCTCCTGGAAGAGAGGAATTTCCTCTCATTGCCATCTGAAACCTTCATGAATGATCTTCAGAACTCATCTTTCTGAAACTATCCGTTACCAAAGAGAAAAGAAGAGATTTAGAATTTATGGAAGGAAAAAGGGTTGCCAGAGAGGGAGAAGGGAACAAAGTTTCTTAAACAGCCTTTCTGTCTTATTCGACTGTCCTTGGTTTTGGGAGTTTCCATAATTCTTCTCGGACACTCTTTGTCATTTCTTCTTGCATGTCTGTTTACCTGCATTTTTGTTGAAACAGTTAAATTTGTTTCTTACCAAAACTGAATGACAAGTTAAGAGAGTTGCTTGGTAAATTTGGAAATGGCGGGCTGAAAAGTAGATATTCTTTGTATCAGCTTGCCCCTTTCATCACACTTTTTGATCACCTCTGCAGCACAGGGACCAAAAATTTAATCTCTATCCAAAGGGGAATTTAAAATCTCATTTTTATAATCATCTGGGAGGTTCTGAGAAAGCACCCATACAAACCTCCTCAAAACAGTAGCAGAGCCCATTGCCTTTGAAAAGGTATCAAGAGAGTCATACACACACACTGTATACAATGAGTAGTGACTTGAACCCAGAAAACTTATATTATTTATAGCAGGATTTTTCCTCACAAAAAGAAAACAAACGTTATATACTCAACGTAACGATAGATCTGTGTTGTATGTCTCCATCTGGTTCAACCTGTAGGACTTCCAATCCGACACCAGCCAATTCAAAAGTCTTTTGCCCGTTTGGCTCCTCGTCCCTTATCCATAACTCATCACTCCTCCATAAACTCTACAGATCAAGTTTGCCCTATGAGAGAAATCATAATTAGAATACATATAAATCTGGAAATGCACCTTCCAAAAAATGGAATACGACCACCGAGGAGAATGCAAGACTCGAAAAGGTGGGAACAAACAGCATCCACTGTCCAGTCATCTCAGGAGGAAGACTTGCCGAGTCAACAAGAAGGTGGGGAGCAAAAGGGCAGGAAGGTTGAACCAGATGGAGACAATACAGCTCTATCATTATGATGAAAGTACAGTTTTGTACCTACCATAAATGTAGATGTTCGAAGATCCACATTGCTGCAGTCCTTACACTTGGGTAGTCCGCTGTCCTCGGTCGGCCCGAATATCAAAGTACAAGGCTGACGTCGGTCAAGGCGCATTTGACTGACATCAGGACGTCAGGGTACAAATGCGCATGACCGACGTCATATCCTCAGTCTTTTCTTGCCCCAGATGTCAGAAGACCCTAAAAATAAAGGTCAAAACCAAAAGACAGCAAACAAACAACCAACCACCCTTGCACTAATTATATGTACAATATATACAATATACACAATATTTACAACCCAACCCACACAACCACCTCTAACTACAGAGGGAAGGAGGGAGGGTAAATTGGACTGCAGCAATGTGGATCTTGAACATCTACATTTATGGTAGGTACAAAACTGTACTATGTTCTTCATCTCACATTGCTGCAGTCCTTACACTTGGGTAGAATCCCAAAGCAGAGGTAAGGGAGGATGGCCAAACTATAAGGAAGCAGGAGCTGCCAAAATGCCCTGCAAAACAGCAGTGGCAAAACCAGCCCTGGATTTAGAGTAAAGTGGTAGGTGATAATGCCTAGAGAAAGTATGCACTGAACTCCAAGTAGCTGCCTCCAGAATATCCTTGGTTGCGACCCCTCAAAAAGCTGTCAAGTGGCAGTAGCCCTAGTGGAATGAGGCCTAATCCCAGCTGGAATCTCCTTGCCATGATGGGAATAACAGAAAGCAATGCAAAACCCAATCCACTTAGAAATAGTTTGTTTTGACACAGGCTTGCCCTGAGAACTCAAAGCAAAAGAAACAAATAACTGCTGAGACTGCCTGAACCCTTTAGTTCTGTCCAAATAATATCGCAACTGCCTGTGCACATCTAAAGTGTGCAAAATCTTTTCCCCTTTATTTTGGGGATTTGCATAAAAAGTAGGCAAATGAATAGTTTGGTTTAAAGCCACACTAGAAACCACTTTAGGCATAAAGGAAGGATTAGTACGTAAAGATACCCTATCCTTATGAAAAATTAAGAAAGGCTCAACCGCCATAAGGGCCTGTAATTCAGAAACCCTTCTTGCAGAGGTAATGGCCAACAAAAAGGCAGTCTTCCATGATAAATATTTCAACTCAGTAGTAGCTGCAGGCTCAAAAGGTTGTAGAGTGAGTTTCTCCAACACAAAATTGAGATCCCAAGCAGGAGTAGGAGCTCTCGTGGGGTCTTATATTCTTTGCCCCTCTAAGAAATTGCTTGAACAAAGGATGAGAAAACAATGGTGGTTCACAGTCATAGTGAGCTGAAATTGCTGCAGCATGAACCTTAATAGAAGAGAAGGACAAACCCTTGTCCAGTAACTCAGTAAGATATTGGAGAGCCACACTTAAATTAGGCTCAGAAACATCAAAATCCTTTGCTGCACTCCAAAATAAAAATCTCTTCCATTTATCTGCGTACACTTTCCTTGTACTGGGCCTTCTAGCTTCCAAAATCACATTCAAAACTTGTTGCGGAAGTTGAGACCCTCTATGGTTCAAAACAGAATATGCCAGGCTGTTAGGTGAAGAGAGTGAAGTTTGACATTGAGCAAATGACTGTCCTCCTGGGACAACAGGTGTGGAATCAAGGCAAAGGCCATGGAGGCTTCCGTACCAGACTTCTCAATAATGGGTACCAGTGCTGTCGAGGCCAATCTGGAGCTATTAAAATCATCCTTGGCTTGTCCTGTCTGACTTTTAGAAGTACCTTTGGGAGGAGAGGCAGAGGTGGAAAGGCATACACATGAAGATTGCTCCAATTGAAAGAAAGAGCATCCACTTTCCAAGCTGTGGGATGAAACCTTTTCGTGCAAAACTTTGGCAGCTGATGGTTTAGTGGAGAAGCGAACAGATCTATGTCTGGAGTTCCCCATGACACTGTCAAATTCTGAAATACATGAGGATCCAATTTCCACTCGTGGGGATCCATAATCCTTCTGCTCAACACATCTGCTAAGGAGTTCTGTGCTCCCGGCAGAAACCTTGCCTGAAGATTGAGCTGTAAACTGAGAGCAGTCTCCCACAAAATCATTGCTTGTCTGCATAGAGAATAAGAATGTGTTCCCCCTTGCTTGTTGATGTACCACATGACAGTTGTGTTGTCTGTTAGAATCAACACCTGCCCTGGAAGAAGTAAATCCTTGAAAGCTATTAATGCAAACTGGACTGCTAACATCTCCTTCAGGTTGATATGTAGATGTTGTAGTCTGGCAGGCCACTTGTCTTGTATCCACTTTCCATTTAGATGAGCTCCCCAAGCTTTGTCTGAGGCATCTGTCGTTAAAATCTGACTCGCCTCTGGCCGGGTCACAGAGAGTCCCTTGTTTAGGTGACATTCCTGAGCCCACCACAAAAATTCCTTTTGAATGCAAGGTATTATTTGAATGACAGTGTCCAAATCCTGGCAGTGCTGTGTCCATACATTTTTGAGATACCATTGCATTCCTCATATGCAGTTTGGCATTGGGAAGCACCAGAATACAAGATGCCATGAACCCTAAGGCTTGAAGGACTGTCCTTGCAGTCAGCCCGGACTGATGAGATAGTTGATGGAAGTAAAGGGAAAGATTCTTTTGTTTGTCCGGGGTTAAAAAGGCCATCTGGGATGCTGTATTCAGTCTTACACCCAGAAAGCACATTTCCTGAGAGGGTACTAGACTGGACTTTATTTCGTTCACAGAATACCCCAGGCATCTTAGCACTGCTATCACATATTCCAAATGATGAAGAAGCTCTTCCCTTCCTTGAGCCAGAATCAGGCAATCGTCCAAATAAGGATAGATCTGTATTCCTTTTAGCCTGAAGAAAGCTATCACTGGAGCCAGAACTTTCGTGAACACTCTGGGCACAGTAGATAAGCCAAAGGGCAATGCAGAGAACTGATAGTGAGAAGTCCCAGCTCGGAAACGCAGATACTTCCTGCAAGTTAGTCTGATAGGAACATGAAGGTAAGCTTCCTTGAGATCCAAAGTTACCATCCAATGATCTTTGCCCAGCAGAGGTAAAAGCTGTTGTAACGTCAACATTTTGAACTTGGGAATGTCCAGATAAGTGTTGAGGACAGATAAATCCAAAATTGGTCTCCACGTGTTCCCCTTCTTTGGTACTAGGAACAGGCGAGAATAAAATCCTAGGCCCACTTCTGGCATAGGGACCGACTGTATGGCCCCTAGTTGGAGTAACAGATAAATTTGCTTGTGAGCCTCTATTCTTTGTTGAGGAGGAACGTCTGGCATGCCCCTGAAAGGAGGCAAGGTATGGAAATAAAACCTGTAACCGTGGTGTATGATATCCAATACCCATCTGTCTTGGGTAATTAAACTCCAATTTTCTTTGAAAAGTGCCAACCTTCCTCCCAAAGGTGCTGCCAGACGAGAAGGCTCTGGCAGCGGAAAAGGTAGGTCATTGGGTCTGTTTACGAAAGGACTGACCCCTGCTCTCACCTGAAGACTGTGCAGGAGAACTCCCTGTTCTAGGCCTGAAAGAACCCTGAGCTCTGCCCCTACCACGTCTAGATCTACCCCTAGACTGGGAATCATAAGAAGGATACGTCCACCCCTTAGTAGGCCAATTTCTACTAAACTTTGGAGGTTGAACCTGCAAAAAATCTTTAACAGTCTGCATAGACTTAGCCTTGTCCTCCATCTTCTTTAAAACTGCCTCAACAGGAGAACCAAACAACACATCAGATTGTAAAGGAGCATCTAAAATCCTTGTCTTAACATGGTCAGATAAATTTTGATCCCTCAGCCAGGCGTGCCTGCGAAGAACTGATCCAGTGGCAGCCACCCTAGACGAGGCCTGTACAGCATCAAAACCACATTGCAAAGAATGCTTACCCACCTGTTCAGAAACATGTACTAAATCTTGTAACTCTTTACAATCAATACCTTCCGCCAGAGCATCAACCTTAGACTTCAATTGTGAAAGGAGATAGTTTTGGTATTTCAACATGTGAAACTGGCAATT
Source organism: Protopterus annectens (assembly GCF_019279795.1). Lineage (NCBI taxonomy): Eukaryota > Metazoa > Chordata > Ceratodontiformes > Protopteridae > Protopterus > Protopterus annectens. Next base: position 521,819,235 of record NC_056732.1, read on the forward strand.
CAAAGCCCTCATAGCTAGAGTGGAAGAAGTATAAACTTTCTTTCCCCATCTATCCAAGGCCCTGGCCTCTTTATCTGCAGGAACCGGATTCTTGACAACAGAAGCCTTAACACCTTTAGGCCCCTGGCTAACAGTTTCTGGGTCTGCCCTAGGACTCTTAAAAAGATACTTATGAGCTTCAGGCACCCTGTAATACCTATCCGGTTTGACAGGAGCAGGAGGCAAAGTATCAGGATTCAGAGAAGCCTCTGTAAAAAGATCTTCCACTACATCCAAAACAGGAGGTATAGCCAAAGGCCTATGCTGGGGTAAAAACAAAAATTCCCTAAGCCTTTTCCTGGAATCAGAGAAGTCCTGACCTTCCCACTTAAAATGCTCCCTCATGGAATGAAGAGTTTCTGAAAAAGAAAAATCCTCAGGAGGAGAAGCAGAAGGAGTAGAATCATCCACATCAGAATCAGAATAAGGAGAGTACTCCTGCAAGTCTTCAGCCGAAGACTCTGAAACATCCGAAGCCTGCTCAAAACTCCCTAGTTCAGGCTCCACCCTAGGTCTCTTATCAGGAGGGGGCAAAGAACCCCTAATCAAAGTGATCAAATCTTCTGCCATTTTAAGCATATGCTTCTTGGGCACAGTTCCAGAAGAACTAGGGGTGACACCAACTGAAGCTAAACCTGGCCTGCCTCTGGGAGAAGCCTTGGAAACAGAAGGAGAGGGCCTAACCACCCTAGGCAGGGAGGGGAGTATAGTAACCTGAGAAGCCCCATCACCCTGACCTGCCTCCTGAGAGGCCACATCCTGCAATAGCAAAGTCTCTCCCTGGGATCCCAAAGAAACCTCCGGTGGAACCACCGGCTCCACCGACACCTCTAAAGAACCGGCGTCCGGTACGGACGGTTCTTCTAGCCTAGGCTTAACTGCTTTGTCTTTGCGCTTCTTCGAAGAAGCGGGCGTCGGAGCATCCGACGGCATTTTATAATTGCACCGCTTCCCGAAGACTAACCTGGCACAATCTAATCTCCTCTTTATAGTGCGCTTATTGAATCTAGCACAAGAGCGACACCCAACAACGTCGTGCTCAGGCCCTAAACAAGGAATACACAAAGTATGATAGTCTCTATGCGGTATCTGTTTCCCACAAGAAATACAATTATTCACTTTTTCTGACATCCGTTAAACCACTGAGGCAAGAAAAAACCAAAATATTCCCCAACGGGGTACTTAGCCAACTTTGACTCGGTCTGAAACTCCGGAATCGAAAAATTTCAGAACGCCAACCGGCACTTGCAATACTGCTTCTGCATCGGACCATGCGGCAAAAAAGACTGAGGATATGACATCGGTCATGCGCATTTGTACCCTGACGTCCTGATGTCAGTCAAATGCGCCTTGACCGATGTCAGCCTTATACTTTGATATTTGGGCCGACCGAGGACAGCGGACTACCCAAGTGTAAGGACTGCAGCAATGTGAGATGAAGAACATCACACAACTTTCTTATCTGATATTGTCTGTTCAGTCTGTCTTCAACCTGCGGGATGGACTCCACAGCCATGAACATTCCTTGGGAGGAACTAAAGAAAAATATTCTGCAACACAGTAGAGTCAAAGGAAGCTTTGGATCAAGACTGAATAGCCAAGCTTATATTATGATACAAAAGTGTTGTAATCCAGCAGAGTAGCAGCTGCACAAATATAATCAATTGATATTCTAAAAAGAATAGCTGTAGTAGTGTCAGCCCTAGTTGAATGATCCTAAGGCTTGTGTGGAAGAGTCTTTCTTTTCAAAAAAATATGCAAATGGAATACAATCTGACAATTACTTGTATAAAGTTACTTTTGACACAGTTGAGCCCAGCATGAACCTTGAAAAGGAAACAAAGTGAATGGATTTTCTGATAGCTTTGGTATGGTCTAAACAGAATCCCAACTGCCTATGTACATACAAACAATGCAAAAGGTATTCACCTTTGTTGGAGAAATTGGGAAAAAATACTGGAAGGCCACTTTTGGGAGAAAAGAAGGGCTCGTACGAAGAGAAACACTGTCTTTATGGAACCCCAAATAAAGGGGTGAAGAATCATGCACTTGCAACTCTTAAAGCCTTTTTGCAGAAGTAATCATCACCAAAATTTCCAAAACAATCGCATGAAGTTCAAAGTAGCTAAAGGTTTAAATGGAGTGCCTGCAAGAACCTGCAGAACGAAGGGCAGAACCCAGGCAGGTACTGGATCCCATACTGGGGACAGAGTAGAAATGTACCTTTAAGGAATGCCTTGAGATCTTGAGAGAAGTCAGAGGCATACTGTCTCTTGAAAGTCAGAATGGCTGCTAAATGCACTTTAATAGTACAAAAGCTAGAACCTGAAAAGGCTCCAGGGCCATTAGCCTAGTACACCTATGAACAACTCAGCAAGAAAATCAAAAACAAATTCCAAAGGGGCAGAGAAAGGGTTGAGTCCGAAAGAGCCACTGTCCAAAGGACAAATATTTTCCACTTACTGGAATACACTTTTCTATTGGATTCTTTCTGAGAAGATGACAGTATATGAGCCACTGCCTACGAAAACCTAGGATTTCTGGCCATCAAGGGAACTAGAGGAACCATGTGATCAACTTGAGGGACTGAAGATTGGGGGATCCAGACTTGTTTGATAAGAAATAAGACCCATAATGGGATCCAGTACTCAGGGAGTACTTCAGAAGAGGCCAAAGGAAGGGAAACCACAACTGATGAAGCCAAAAGGGAGCAATGAGGATCACTGTAGCTCTGCAGTAGGCTGTTTTCTGTAGAAACTTTACCATCAAAGGCACTGCGGAATAAGCGAAAGAAGTCCTGGAGGCCAAGCAAGCACCACAGCATCCTTAGATGACTGTCTCAGAGGAGGAACAATGATGTAAGAGCTGCTGCACACGGTGTTGAGCAGAAAGCCAACAGACTGCAACCCAGAGTGCCCTATCCCAAAAAGATCCGAGCTATCTGGCACTTTTGGATTTAGGGACCATTCATGAGACAACAGAATGCTCCTGCTGAGGTTGTCGGCCAAAATGTTGGACTTTCCAAGGATATGCATTGCCACCAGAAACTGCTGAGAAGATATCACCTACTGCCAAACTCGCATGGCCTCCTGACAAAGAAGATAAGAAAGTAATCCTCCCATTTGTTGTGATACCAGGCTAAAGACATACTGTCTGGCTGTATGACAATCACACCCTTGGGAAGGGCATCCTGAAAAGCCTGCAGTGCAAGCAGGACTGCCCTCATCTCATGAACATTGCTGTGAATGTGGGCCTCTGCTGAAGACCAGGACCCCTGAACCATCCTCCCTCCAAAATGCCCCCCCCCCCACAACAGGAAGGAGCCGTCCGTGGTGACTGTGGCCAAGGGAGAATGGATTACAAATGGTCTCACTTTGGTTACCAAGTGAGACGGTGACCACCATGAATCCGCTCATGACACAAATTCATTAACCATACTGTAAAATCCACAGCCACTGAACAGCCAAAGTCCATTGTAGAGGTCTCTCATGAATTCTGACTAAAGGAACCAACCCTAATGATGCTGCCATATGACCCAGAAGCTTCATAAGTGTATGTGCTGGTGGTTTTGGAATTGCAAGCACAGACAGGGTCTGAGCCTGGATGCTGAAAACTCTAGAGCATGGAAGCTTGGTGATTTGGTTGATAGTGCTTAAATGACACCCTATGAGCTCTAGAACCTGTACCGGCTGAAGGCTCGAATTTGGATAATTAAGTTGTCGCAGAGTTGGAATAAGGAGTCCCTGGTTGAGGTCAACAATGTCCTTGCAGGGATGGTGAGGAGACAATCATCCAGGTAGGGAACGACCTGAAATCCCTGCAGCCACAGCCAGGCTGCGACCACTGCCATGCATTTGATAAACACCCAGGAGGCTGTGGTGAGACCAAACAGCAGGGCCCTGAACTGGTAATGATTGGCCCCCAGATGGAAACAGAGAAACCTCCTGGAATGCATGTCTTGATGTGATGGTAAGTTTCCTGGAGGTCCCCCAAGCATATCCAATCGTCCTTCTCAGAAGAGGCAAGATGGACTGCAACATGACCATCTGGAACTTGGTCTTTTTGGCGAACTGGTTTAGCTTGCCTAAATCCAGAAATGATCTGTGGTCCTCTGTTTTTGTTGGAGCCAAGAAGAATCTGGAATAGTCCCCGGATACTACATGGACTGGCAAGACCTCCTGAATGACTATTTATAAGCAGTTTTTGAATCTCTGCTGCTACATAAGGTCTCTGATGTGGTAGAACATCTGAAAGATATTTTAGGTGACAATTTGGAGCTTTTAAAAAAAGAATATAATAATCTCTGGATACAACTCTCAGCACACAGGGGTCTGAGGAAACAAAAGCCCTGCAAAAACCCTGAGTCTGTGGACCACCCCTGGCTTGTGGGCAGCATCTGTTATGATTTCCCCCTTCCCCTGGGATGATCCCTCTGGAGGGAGCATCCTGGAAAGAGAACTCTGATTTTCTGAAAAAGAGACACTTACCACCCCTCCCCCCCCCTTTGATTCCTAGAAAAGGTCTGTTGGAGGTTAGAAAAGAGTACTCCGATGGCGTACAGTTTCTTCCCATCTTGTTTGCTCCTTGCCAGACTGTCTTTAACCTTTAGCCCAAACAAGGAGGACCCATCAAAAGAGGCACTGATAAAGGATGCCTTGAAGCAGTCTGCGAAATTGCACAAGTACATCCATGTCTGGCACTGCATGGCAATTTTCGAGCCTGAGGCTTGAGATGCCCCATCGCTGCATTTCAGATAAGACTCACTTGAAACACTGGCAATGGAAACCAGGGTGGACAACTGAGTCTTAAACATTTTCTATTTCTATGTAACCGGAGACTGGTGTGCCTTAAGGGTACTTGACACTTCATACACTAGGGCCTGTTGAAGCCTTGTTAAGTGAGACAAGTAATTAAGTGCGCTCAGTGCAGAAGTGTGAGATATAGGAATGCTACCCTAACTTATCCAGCACCAGAGACTCCCTGTTTGGGGGTGAATTCAGGAGCTCTCCTCAGAAATCTCCTTCTTGATGGCTGCTGCCACCACAATGGCATCAACTGCTGGACCCTTACTCCAGTGAGGCCTGTCTTGGGGTGGTTGGGAACAAGAACCTTATCTGGCTTTTTAGGGGTAGGTTCCACTGTGTCTGGTTCCTTCCATGCTCTCCAGGACACCAGGTCTATAAGGTCATTAGGAAAGGAAACTATCCAGGGCATGGACAGGCCTATGCCAAAGGCCTACAGAAATACTGACTTCTCTGGAGAGGGAGCTTCATTGGTCCAGCCTCAGCACTGGCGAAGAAGCTTCAATAAATCACTGAAACAGGTGCCACCAAACAGAAACTTAGGGGGACTCTTTCCTTCCTCAAGGTTAGTATTCTCAGTGACAGACTCCTTCTGGGAATCCAGGTGCTTCCTCTTACACTTTTTCTCTTCCCTGAAACCTCTTGTTCTGACAAAGCCGGGGAAAAGTCAGGAATCCCTGCCACAGGGGCAGACTAGAGGCTTGGTGACACAGGCTGTCTCACAGTAGAGTGATGACTGGTTGCAGGTACAGAAGAAAAGGCAGGGGGTGCAGGCAGGAGAAATCCAACATTTCTCCCTAGAGAACAACATCCTCTCTACAATGATGAAGGCAGAGGTCCTGGAACCAGATGGTACCAAAGACAGCCGTGAACCCAAAGGAGCAGTACCTAGACCAGACATTTATACTGGAGTCAAGCTGTCCAGAGCCCAAGCCCTGAGTGGAAGCAACGATTATGAAGCAAGGAGCATTGACCCTGACCCAGAAATTCTAGCTTCAACCTCACGGCTCCAAGGTCCTAACAGTCCTGAACAAGTCATGGCCAAAGCTAACACGGAAAATGACGGAGCTGAAGATGGCCAAGCCATCAGATGGAACCTAGAGGGTGGAAATTCAACCAGCCCTAAATACCTCAGATCTGAAGGAACAGAGAGGAAGCCAGTAGGAGGATGGAGCCGAAAGTCCCAGTGCAGACCCAGACCGAAGAGGATAAGGCCTAATCGCATCTGTGTCTGTAAAAAGGACCTTATCAACAGCTACAGATCAGAGGATTGGTTGCTGCCCACCATCCTCAATAACTGGATAGAAGAAGCCACAGAGGAGGGCTTAAAAGATCTGTGAGAAGGAGATCTTGCATGCCGGATCTGAGCCAATGAGGCCCTGAATGGGGTGGAGACAGTGAAGACTCCAGCAACCATAGAGGTGGGATGTTTGGAGAAAGAGAGGAATTTGCTCTACCTGAAGGTGTCCCTTTGGTGAAGGAGGAGCCTGGAATGCTCAGAGCAGCAGAAAAGATCTTGCTGGGCTTACTGGATTTGGGAGCCAAAGGCAATTGGCTCCAAGATGTTAGGGCCGATGTTAGTACAGGGGCAGCTGGGGGGGGTCAAAAATTTGGGGACCTTCAGATCTGGTGAGCCAGAGGGAGCAGGTACAGAAGTAGAAGCTGAAGGAGACCCTCTTATGCTCCCCTTTGGCATGTCTGGAGTCTCGCTCTTGGGGTTTGTCAGACCCATTCTTTGGATCTGTGGGGTGAAGCCACCCTACAGACAGAAGCAGATGCAGAACAGCCTGACGGTAGGAGCCCTTTCCAAACCAATTTAGCCCTACACTCAATGACCCTAGTGCTAAACTCTCATAAGCAGAGTATTTGGAATCCATATGCGCCAGACCCAAACATTAGACATATTTTAAATGTGCATTCTGGGAAGGCAACTTGTGCCTGTAGGAAATGCATTTCTTAAAACACTTAACCATCTTCTCAAACAACCACAACACACTCACAACAGTCAGACAGAAGGGCGGGAAAGGGATGACACCACTACCACTATCTATCTAACTAGGCTGGATAGAAAAAGAACAAAAAAGTTTGCTAACTGGGGATAAGGGAAAAAATAAAAACTTACCAAAAACACTATGCTAACTTCTACGGACAGAAAAAGTAGAGTGGAGCCAAGATGAAGCTGCAGAGCTGAATGGTGGTAAACTATATAGGGAAGCAGGGAGTTATGGGTAACAGAGGTGGAGCCAAACAGGCTAAAGACCTTTGAACTGGCTGGTGTCAGATCCAAAGTCCCACAGGCTGAAGTCAGACACAGCAGAGACATGAGATCTGAAGACAAAACATTCTTCATACTTTTGCACTTAGTCGGGACAACCTTAACATATGAACTTGATGATTCAAGACTTGAAAATTAAAGTCCTAGCTTTAAAATAACTTTCCTGATAAGAAAAGTATCAATAATAAGCAAAATTATTAAATGGAATTTTTTTCACCCAAAGGGAACTTACCTCCCCAGCACAAGAATATCACAAGCTGATCATTGACCCTTGAAATCTTCAGACAAGTGCTCTCTTTGGCGGCAGTAAAGCTTTTAAGGGTTTGGTGACCAAACTTGTGTCTTAGCTCAGCTCAAGCTGACAGTTTGGGTGCATGGAAGGAACACTGAAGCATTGGAAGCTGGCTGGCTGTTACATCTTTGGTAGGATATAACACATACAGCTACAGCCATGGCAGTAGAGATTCAGTACGATTAACACTAATGGATACACGATTTACTGGGGCAAGGGGGTTCCCTTGGAAAGGAATGAGGGAATACCACTACACGTGTTACCCTGGTGAATGATTTTCAGAACCTAAAAAAAGAAAATTAAATACTTTTTTCAACCAAACTGATGAACTGAAATCCCGTTTACTGCAGAAAACTAACACAACTAAGCACTTTCGCTTGTATTACATAAAGGCTTCTTCAGAGTTGTCTTAGCATAATTAAACACTGTTTAAATACCATCAATTAAAACTACCCCAACCAATCACAATAAGGGTGTAGTCTGCAACAGCAACAGAATACATACTTATTCATGTCAATTCTAAAATTCACAAACTACGTAAGCTACTACATAAAATTCATTACATTATTTCCTTTTTCCTATTTAAGGAATCAATTCATGTCTTAATTTTAAAAATGGTTTTAAAGAAATAAAATCATTCAAGCCAGGAGCTACTAAAGAATTTAAGCGCAACTGCCAGTTAGATTCTTTTGCTGCTAGGAGAGTTTTATCACCCCCCCCCATTATGAGTCACCTTGTCTATTATAAAAAAAAAATAAATTTCTTAAAATTGGGACACTTGGTGGTATTCAGGTACAGAGCACTGTGAACGTCTGTTTTTGATGGCCCTCACATGCTCTTGTATCCTCTCCCTTAATCTTCTGATGGTTTTTCCCACATAAAACTCAGGACAAGATAGGCAGGTAGCAACATAAACCACCACTGAGGAGTTACAATTGCATCTCCCAGGACACTTCAATGTGCAATTTGTATTTGTTGCAGAAACATAAGGTCCGTTGTTAATAAATTTACAAGAACTACAGGCACCACACTTGGTCATAATAGATCTGTATGATCCTGCTTCATTGCTGTGTTTTATTTCTAGCATGTTTTTAATATTCCTACCTCTACTGCCTAACCTCTATTGTGTATCTGGTTCAAGGCAAAATTCCCAACATTTATTAACAATGTCAACTAATTTAAAAGATAGTTCGTTGAAACAAACTACCATTACCTGATTCATGTTCTTCTCTTTTGTTAACATTTCTATTTCCTTGTCATTTGTTAAGATAGGGGCAAAAGAATTTGTCCTTTTTTGTTTCACTTCTTTTCTGATTTTTAATAATAGTTTGAGGGGATATCCCCTTTCAATGAATAAACCTATCAGGTTGTACATTTCCTTTTTAAAAGTGTCCTCCCCACTGGTCAACCTAGAGATCCTAACCATCTGACCTTTTATTACACTCTTCTTCTGATGTTTAGGGTGGTTACTCTCATACTGTAATAAAGTATTTGAGAAGGTAGGTTTTCTGTACACAGAACTCTCAAGGGCCCCTTCAGTAGTTGTTAAATGAATATCCAAAAAAATCCAATTTCCCCCGCTCTCCAACAACTAGTAAATTTCAAGAAATTAGTTGTTCCATTCAAATAATGGACAAAATCATGTGCTTCTTTCTCTGTACTCTTCCACAGAATAAGGATGTCTTCCAAAAGTACAGTTTTGTACCTACCATAAATGTAGATGTTCGAGTGCTTATACAGCTGCAGTCATCACACTTGGGTTATCCTGCCGTCAGGCGGGTCCTCGGTCGGCCGAATTCCAAAGTCTAGGTCCGGCGTCGGTTGTTGTCGCTTCCTCCCTGACGTCAGTGCATCAGGGGTATAAAAGAGGCAGCCGACGCCATTTTCTTCAGTTTTTCTTGCCCCAGATGTCAGGTGCCTCCAGAAAGGAAGGCAATACATGATGTTATGCAAACATACATAAGTAAATAAATCAAAACAGTAGTTGCAAGCAAATACACCATGAAGGAATACCCCAAATAGGTTGCATGTTACAGGTGTTTGCCATAAGCCCTGTCCTAAGAGGGGATGGAGGGAGGGTAACCTGGACTGCAGCTGTATAAGCATTCGAACATCTACATTTATGGTAGGTACAAAAAGTACAGTTTTGTACCTACCATAAATGTAGATGTTCGAGTGCTAATACAGCTGCAGTAATCACAGATGGGTTTTCTGCCGTCAGGCGGATCCTCGGTCGGCCGAATTCCAAAGTCTAGGTCCGGCGTCGGTTGTTGTCGCTTTCTTTCCTGACGTCAGTGAGGCAGGAGTATACAAGACACAGCCGACACCATTTTCTTCAGTCTTTCTTGCCCCAGATGTCAGGTGCCCCCAAAAGGAAGGCAATGCATAAATTATAATTATATACATGAAATGCAATATAATCAAAAAACAGTAGTTGCAAGCAAATATACCATAGAAGGATAATCCAATCAGGTTGTATGAAGAGGGGTTAGGCCCTAGGCCTTTACCAAGAACGGAAGGAGGGAGGGAAAACTGTACTGCAGCTGTATTAGCACTCGAACATCTACATTTATGGTAGGTACAAAACTGTACTATGTTCATGATGCATACAGCTGCAGTAATCACAGATGGGTAGAATCCCAAAGCTACGCACAGGGTGGTAGGCACTAGGTGGAACTGGGATGAGCCAGAATGCCCTGCAACACAGCAGTGGCAAAGCCTGCTCTAGTTTTGGAATATAAAGGCAGGTGGTAGTGTTTTGTGAAGGTATGCACAGAACTCCAAGTGGCTGCCTCCAAAATATCTTTGGTAGGAACTCCTCTGAGGAAGGCTGCAGAGGTAGCTGTGGCCCTGGTGGAGTGGGATCTGATGCCTGTAGGGACAGATTTTCCATGATAGGAATAACAAAACCGTATGCAGTGGCCTATCCATTTTGAAATTGTCTGTTTGGTAACTGGCTTCCCTTGAGCTCCTACAGCATAGGACACAAAGAGTTGTTCTGATTTCCTGAAAGGCTTTGTTCTGTCCAAATAATAACGTAGCTGTCTATGGATGTCTAAGGAGTGTAGCAGCCTTTCCCCTTTGTTTTGAGGATTGGGGTAAAAGGTAGGTAAGTGTATGGCTTGATTTAAAGCTACCCTGGATACCACTTTAGGCATAAATGACGGGTTGGTTCGAAGGGAAACCCTGTCCTGATGGAAGATGAGAAAGGGCTGCACAGCCATGAGGGCTTGTAGTTCCGAAAACCTACGAGCTGAGGTAATGGCCAGGAGGAAAGCTGTTTTCCAGGACAAATATTGCAAATCTGTTGAGGCAGCTGGTTCAAAGGGAGGCAATGTTAATTTTTCTAGAATGTAATTAAGATCCCAGGCTGGAATTGGTTGTTTCCTTGGTGGTCTTATATTCTTAGCCCCTCTGAGGAACTGTCTTAAGAGTGGGTGAGAGAATAATGGTGGATCTGTGTTGAATTCTGCAGAAATGGCTGAGGCATGGATTTTTATGGAGGAAAATGAAAGTCCACTGTTCAGCAGCTCAGCTAGATACTGTAATACCGGAGGCAAATTCAGTTTTCTACGGTCCTGGCCTTTTTTCTCATTCCAAGAGCAAAACCGTTTCCATTTTGCGGAGTAAGCCTTTCTAGTAGATGGCCTTCTGGCATCCAAAATTACATCCTGCACCTCTTTGGGGAGTAGAGTCTGTTGTGGTGTTAAGGAATTTTCCATGCAGCCAGATTGAGTGTTTTCAGCTGACTGTGAAGAGTTTTGTAGCTGTGCTGAGTCAGCAGAAGAGGCATTAGAGGTAGGGACCAGGGAGGAGTATGTGTTAGGCTCCTCAGGAGTGGGTACCAGTGTTGTCTTGGCCAGTCTGGAGCAATCAGTATCATCTTGGGTCTGTCTGCTCTTGCTTTCAAGAGCACCTTGGGCAAAAGAGGCAGAGGTGGGAAAGCGTAAACTGTCCATGCTGTCCAACTGAATGAAAGGGCGTCCACTCTCCAGGCCTTTGGATGAAAGGTCCTTGAACAAAACTTTTCCAACTGATGATTCCTGTGGGAGGCGAAGAGATCTATGTCTGGCCTCCCCCACGCTTGGATTATCTTTGTAAACACTTGAGGATGCAACTTCCATTCATGTGGATCTGTCATATTTCTGCTTAGATTGTCTGCCAGCATGTTTTCCAAACCTGGCAAGTACTGTGCTTGAAGTTCGATTTGCCATTCCAGAGCCAAGTTCCAAAGTGTCATGGCTAGTCTGCACAGGGGGTATGAATGTGTTCCTCCTTGTTTGTTTATGTACCACATTACTGTGGTGTTGTCTGTTCTTATCAATAATTGTCCTGGATGCAGGAAGTCCTTGAAAGCTGTAATTGCATTTATCACTGCTAGCATTTCTTTTTGATTGATGTGAAGGTGCTTTTCCTTTTGGGACCATTTGCCCTGCATGCACCTGTCTGTCATGTGCGCCCCCCAGGCGTAATCTGAGGCGTCTGTTGTGATGACTTGATTTGCTTGAGGCTTGCAGAATGGGAGACCTGTGTTTGTTTGACATGCTTGGGCCCACCATAGAAATTCCTTTTGCAAACATGGAATTATTGGTATTATTGTTTCCAAACTGTGGCTGTGCTGAGACCAAAGGTTTTTTAGGTACCATTGAAGTTTCCTCATATGCAACTTTGCACATGGGATTAAAAGAATGAAAGATGCCATGAAGCCCAGAGCCTGCAGGATTTTCCTTGCAGTAAGCCTGGTACAATTTGCTAGTATTTTGAAGTATTGAGTTAGTTGCCCCTGTTTTTCTGGCGTAAGATAGGCCATCTGGGTGTTTGTGTCCAAGTTGGCACCCAGGAAAGTTATTTTCTGAGATGGTGTTAGCCTGGATTTCTCTTTGTTGATTGTGTATCCCAGAGAATGCAGTAACCGTGTTACATAAGCCAGATGTTCCAGAAGTATGTGCTTGCTCTGTCCGCTTGGATCAGGCAGTCGTCCAAATAAGGGTAAATTTGTATTCCTTGAAGTCTGCAGTAGGCAATTACTGATGCCAGGCATTTTGTGAATACTCTGGGCGCAGTAGATAAGCCGAAGGGCAATGCAGAGAATTGATAGTGTATTGAACCTGCAAGAAATCTGAGGTATCTTCTGCAGCTTTGTCTGATTGGGACATGCAGGTATGCCTCCTTGAGGTCCAATGTTACCAGCCAAAACTCCTTGCCCAGCATGGGAAGAAGCTGCTGTAAAGTGAGCATCTTGAATTTTGGTACGAGTAAGAATGTGTTTAGGATAGATAAGTCCAAAATGGGTCTCCAGTCGGATCCTTTCCTTGGTACCAGAAATAGCCTGGAGTAAAAACCTTGACCTTGCTCGTGAATAGGTACCTCTTGAATAGCTTTCATGTCTATGAGCTTTGAAATTTGTAGTTGTGCCTCTGCCCTTTGATTGTGTGGCAGGTTTGGCATGCCTCTCATTTTTGGTAGAGTGTGAAAATGAAATCTGTAGCCTCTGTTTATAACGTCCAGGATCCACTTGTCTGTTGTGACAATATGCCAATTTCTTGTAAATAATGCCAGTTTTCCTCCCAAGGGTGCTGCCAGCTGAGACTTGCTTGGCATGGAAAACAGGAAGTCATTGGGTTTGTTTCCTGTATTGTTGTGCACTGTCTTCGCCACCTCTTGGTGCTGGAGTTTGCCATTGCCTGCCTCTATATGATCCTTGTGATTGTCCTCTGCCCCTTGTGCCTGTATCTACCTCTTTGGGGCTTGTCCGTGGCTGGAAAGGACCAGTTTTAGAAGGCCAATTTCTGCTAAAACGTGGTGGTTGAACCTGTAGAAAAGCTTTGACAGTTTGCATAGATTTGGCTTTTTCTTCCATTTTCCGTAGTATCTCCTCAGCATTAGTACCAAATAACACATCCTTTTGTAAAGGAGCATCTAATAGTTTAGCTTTCACATGATCAGGCATGATTTGTTCCCTAAGCCAGGCATGTCTACGAATGACTGATCCTGTAACAGCAGCTCTACTTGAGGCCTCTAGGGTATCATAGCCACATTGTAAGGTGTGTTTACCCACTTGTTCTGCACTATGCATCATATCCTGCAACTCCTTCAAGTCTGGTTGTTCAGGTTGAGACATTTTATTTCTTAATTGTGATAACAGAAACTGCTGATATTTAAGCATATGAAACTGACAATTTAAGGCCCTCATGGCTAGGGTGGCCGAGGTATATACCTTTTTTCCCCACCTTTCTAAGGATCTTGACTCTCTTTCGGAAGGTAGTGGATTCTTAGCAGTAGAGGCCTTCATTCCCTTGGGGCCTTGAGAAATGGTTTCAGGGTCAGCATTATGGCTTTTGTAAAGAAATTGGTGAGAGTTAGGAACTCTGTAGTACCTATCAGGCTTGACTGGGGCAGGAGGCAGGGAATCCGGATTAAGGCAAGCTTCCAAATAAACATCATCAAGTATGTCCAAGACAGGAGGTATCGCCAGAGGTCTGTGTTGAGGTAACAAAAGAAATTCCCTAAGTCTTTTCTTGGAATGAGAAAAGTCTTGGCCTTCCCAATGGAAGTGTTCCCTCAAGGTGTGCAAGGTTTCCAAAAAATAAAAATCCTCAGGAGGAGATACAGAAGGAATGGACTGCTCTGCATCAGAATCTTCAAAGGGGAGTAAGAGTGTTCCTCTACATCAGAATGTTCTGAAAAAATGGAGCCCTGATCAGAAGAGGGAGAACCTTCCTCCACTCTGGGTCTCTTGTCTGGAGGGGGTTGGGAACCCCTGATAAGAGTAATTAAATCCTCAGCCATTTTAAGCATCTGCTTTTTAGGCATGGGGCCTGGAGATGGGCCCTGTGCAACAGGCCTCTTGGGATGCCTGGCTGATTTGGACTTGGTAAAGGCCTTAATGGAAAAGGAAGATGAGGGTCTAAAGACACCATGGGTGGAAGTGGACCTGTCCACATTAGGAGGCTCAACGCTCATAGTGGCTTCGGTGGTTGTAGTCTGGGTCTGGGCCGAGGTACCTGCGGTCTCGGTTACAGAAGACACCGCCAAAGAAGTGTCGTCGGTAGTCAGGGACTGCATAGGCGTCTTGCTGAGAACCGGACCATGTGTGGCCGGTTTTGGCGTGGTGTCGGTGGGGACCGCGGACCTCGCGTGTCGGTCCTCGTCCTTACGTTTTTTGGACAAAACGGTAGTCGGAGTCTCCGACGACATTTTATTAATCAAAGGCTGTACCAAAAAGTGTTGGGCGAACTCCGCCCGACGCTTAATAGTGTGTTTATTGAAAGTAGCGCAAAAGCGACAGCCCGAGACATCATGGTCTGGGCCTAAACAAGGTATGCAGAGGGAATGGAAATCCTTATGCGGTATTTGCTTCCCACAAGAAATACAATTGTTAACTTTTTCTGACATCAGTCTGAGGCAAGAAAAGTTTCCCCAACAGGGTACTTCGCTTTAATGAAGACTTCGGTTTCCAATTTTTCGTAAATTCAGGAGCTGGCCGACCGGCACTTGCGAACTGCTTCTGCTTCGGGCACCGCGCGGCAAAAAAGACTGAAGAAAATGGCGTCGGCTGTGTCTTATATACTCCTGCCTCACTGACGTCAGGAAAAAAAGCGACAACAACCGACGCCGGACCTAGACTTTGGAATTCGGCCGACCGAGGACCCGCCTGACGGCAGAAAACCCATCTGTGATTACTGCAGCTGTATGCACGATGAACATCTGTACTATGTTCATTGTGCATACAGCTGCAGTCATCACACTTGGGTAGAATCCCAAAGCTAAGTAAGGGTGGCTGGTACTAAGCGGAATTAGGAGGGGCTAGAATGCCCTGCAGGACTGCTGTGGCAAAGCCCGCTCTAGATTTTGAGTATAGTGGAAGGTGGTACTGCTTGGTGAAAGTGTGCACTGAACTCCAAGTAGCTGCTTCCAAAATGTCCTTGGTAGGGACCCCCCTGAGGAAAGCTGCTGAGGTAGCTGTAGCCCTGGTGGAGTGGGATCTGATGTATGCAGGCACTGATTTTCCATGAAATGAATAACAAAAGCGTATGCAGTGGGCTATCCATTTTGAAATAGTCTGTTTGGAAATAGCCTTTCCTTGAGCACCTGTAGCATAGGACACAAAGAGCTGCTCAGATTTCCTGAATGACTTTGTTCTGTCCAAGTAATAACAAAGTTACCTGTGAATGTCCAAGGAGTGTAGTAGCCTCTCCCCTTTGTTCTGTGGACTTGGATAAAAGGTAGTTAAATGAATAGTTTGATTCAAAGCCACACTGGATACTACCTTTGGCATGAAGGTAGGGTTGGTTCGTAAGGAAACCCTGTCCTGATGGAAAATGATGAATGGTTGCACAGCCATGAGGGCCTGTAGCTCCGAAACCCTGCGTGCTGAGGTAATAGCCAGAAGCAAGGCTGTTTTCCACGACAAGTATTGTAGCTCTGCTGAAGAAGCCGGCTCAAAAGGAGGCAGTGTCAGCTTCTCCAATACGAAGTTGAGGTCCCAAGCTGGAGCTGGTGGTTTCCGTGGGCGTTTTATATTTTTTGCCCCTCTGAGGAACTGCCTTAATAGAGGATGTGAGAATAAAGGAGGATCCGTATTGTATTATGCTGAAATGGCTGAAGCGTGGATCTTGATGGAAGAGAAAGAAAGGCCACTGTTTAACATCTCAGCTAGGTACTGTAAAATCTGAGGTATATTTACTACCCAAGGATTCTGGCCCTTTGCTTGATTCCAGGAACAAAATCGTTTCCATTTGGCGGAGTAGGTTTTTCTAGTAGAGGGTCTCCTGGCCTCCAAGATGACATCCTGTACCTCTTTGGAGAGGAGAGTCTGTTGGCAAATTAAGGTATTTTCCATGCAGCTAGATTTAGAGTTCTGAGCTGGCTGTGAAGGGTCTTGTAGTTGTGTTGGGACAACAAAAGAGGAACTTCAGGTAGGATCCATGGTGGTGAGTGTGACAGGCTATTTAGGAGAGGATACCAGTGCTGTCGTGGCCAGTCTGGAGCAATGAGAATCATTTGTGGCCTCTCTGCTCTGGTTTTTAATAGGACTTTGGTCAGTAGAGGTAGAGGAGGGAAGGCATAGACTGTCAATACTGTCCAATTGAAAGAGAGTGCGTCCACTTTCCAGGCCTGTGGATGATAGGCCCTTGAGCAGAATTTTTCCAACTGGTAATTTCTGTGGGTAGCAAATAGATCTATGTCTGGCTGTCCCCATGCTTGAGTTATCTTTGAGAAGACTTGAGGATGCAACTTCCATTCATGTGGGTCTGTCATAATTCTGCTTAAGTTGTCTGCCAGTGTGTTTTCCTTCCCTGGCAGGAATTGTGCCTGCAGTTGAACTTGTAATTCCAATGCTGTGTTCCACAGGGTCATAGCTTGCCTGCACAGGGGGTATGAATGCATCCCTCCCTGTTTGTTTATGTACCACATGACTGTGGTGTTGTCTGTCCTTATTAATAGCTGGCCCGGATGCAGTAGGTCCTTGAAGGTCATAAGAGCATTTTGCACAGCTAGCATCTCCTTTTGGTTGATGTGTAGGTGCATCTGTTTTTGGGACCATTTTCCCTGGATGCACTTATCTGCCATGTGTGCTCCCCAGGCGTAGTCTGAGGCGTCTGTTGTGATGATTTGACTTGCTTGTGGTATACAGAAAGGTAGTCCCGTGTTTCTTTGGCATGCTTGAGCCCACCACAAAAATTCCTTTTGAAGGCATGGAATGAGTGGTAAAGTTGTTTCCAAGCTGTGGCTGTGTTGAGACCATAAGTTTTTTAGGTACCATTGTAGTTTCCTCATATGCAGCTTTGCAAATGGTATTAGTAGGATGCAAGATGCCAT
Source organism: Protopterus annectens (assembly GCF_019279795.1). Taxonomy (NCBI): domain Eukaryota; kingdom Metazoa; phylum Chordata; order Ceratodontiformes; family Protopteridae; genus Protopterus; species Protopterus annectens. The sequence goes on from NC_056732.1 coordinate 521,836,465, forward strand.
GAACCCCAGAGCCTGCAGGATTTTCCTTGCAGTTAGCCTGGTTAAAGTTGCCATTTTGTTGAAGTACTGAGACAGTTGCCCTTGTTTGTCTGGCGTGAGGTAAGCCATCTGGGCCGTTGTATTTAAGCTGGCACCCAGGAAAAGTATCTGTTGAGAGGGTATTAGTGTTGATTTATTTTTGTTCACTGTGTACCCCAGGCAGTTTAACAGTTTTATTACAAACGCCAGATGCTGTAATAGAATGTCCTTGCTGTCCGCTTGGATCAGGCAGTCGTCCAGATATAGGTAGATTTGTATTCCTCACTGTCTGCAGAAAGCAATTACTGATGCCAGGCATTTCGTAAACACTCTGGGGGCAGTAGATAACGCAAAGGGCAATGCAGAGAATTGATAATGGGTTGAACCTGCAAGAAATCTGAGGTATCTTCTGCAATCTTGTCTGATAGGAACATGCAGGTATGCCTCCTTGAGGTCCAACGTTACCATCCAAGACTCCTTGCCCAGCATGGGAAGAAGCTGCTGTAATGTGAGCATCTTGAATTTTGGTACCTCTAGATATGTGTTTAGAATAGATAGGTCTAAGATGGGTCTCCAATCTTTGTCCTTCCTTGGTACCAGAAATAGTCTTGAATAAAAACCTTGACCTTGTTCTTTTGCAGGTACCTCTTGAATTGCTTTCATATCCATGAGAGCGGAAATTTGTTTTTGTGCCTCTGCCCATTGATTTTGTGGCAGGTTTGGCATGCCTCTCATTTTTGGAAGGGTGTGAAAGTGGAACCTGTAGCCTCTGTCTATAATATCCAGAATCCATTTGTCCTTTGTAACAATGTGCCAGTTTTTTGAAAATAAGGCCAGTTTTCCGCCCAAAGGTGCTGCCATTATTGCTTTGTTTGGCAGGCATAGGGGAAAGTCATTGTGTCTGTTTTCTAAATGACTGTGGTCTATCTTCTCCACCTCTTGGGGCTGGTGCTTGCCACTGCCTAGCTCTGTAGGATCCTTGAGGTTGTCCTCTACCCCTTGGGTGTCTGTATCTACCCCTTTGGGGTCTGTCTGTGGCTGGAAAGGACCAATTTTTTGAAGGCCAGTTTCTGCTGAAGCTTGGAGGCTGCACCTGCAAGAAATCTTTAACTGTTTGCATAGATTTCGCTTTTTCCTCCATTTTCTTTAGTACCTCCTCCGCTTTAACACCAAACAGTACATCTTTTTGTAGTGGTACATCTAATAACTTTGCTTTGACATTATCTGGTAAGGTTTTCTCTTTGAGCCAAGCGTGTCTACGTATGACAGACCCCGTGACAGTAGCTCTACATGAGGCCTCTAAAGCATCAAAACCACACTGTAAGGTATGTTTCCCCACTTGTTCTGCTCCATGCAACAAATCCTGCAACTCTTTCAAATCTGGTTGTTCTGATTGTGTCATTTTGCTTTTCAGCTGAGATAGCAAGAACTGCTGGTACTTTAACATATGAAATTGACAGTTTAATGCCCTCATGGTTAAAGTGGCTGATGTATACACCTTTTTCCCCCACCTTTCTAATGCTCTGGAATCTCTCTCTGAAGGTAAAGGGTTTTTAGCAGTAGAGGCCTTAACCCCCTTGGGACCCTGAGAAATAGTTTCTGGGTCAGCAGAAGGACTTTTGTAAAGGAACTGGTGAGAATCAGGAACCCAGTAATATCTGTCTGGTTTAACAGGGGCAGGAGGTAAAGAGTCTGGATTAAGACTGGCTTCTGCATACACATCATCCAAAATATCCAAGACAGGAGGAATAGCCAGGGGCCTATGCTGGGGAAGCAGCAGAAATTCCCTGAGCCTTTTCTTGGAATCTGAGTAATCTTGGCCTTCCCAGTGGAAGTGTTCTCTCAATGTATGAAGGGTTTCCCCAAAAGAGTAGTCCTCAGGGGGGGGGGGGGAGACCGAGGGAATAGACTCCTCAGCATCAGAGTCTTCAAATGGGGAATAGGCATAATCCTAGTCCTCAGAATGGTCTGAGGTAATAGAAGCCTGGTCTGAGGAAGGGAAGTCTTCCTCCAACCTGGGTCTTTTGTCTGAGGGGGGATGAGAACCCCTGATGAGTGTAATCAAATCCTCAGCCATTTTAAGCATCTGTTTTTTAGGCATGGGGCCTTGAGAGGGGGTCTGAGGACCCTGTTTTTTAATTTTCATTGGAGCTTTAGATTTAGAGAACGATTTAATAGAGAAGGTGGTAGGCCTGAAAACGCCTTCAGAAATGGCAGGCCTCGCTAAATTTTCTGTTTCTCCGCCAAGAGTGGCGTTGGTATCTGCAGTGGGAATGGAGACTGAGGGATCTGCAACCTCGGGTACTGAAGTCGCCGGTAAAATAGTTTCATCGGTAGTCAGGGGCTGCATAGGCGCCTTGCTGAGAACAGGAGAACCGGTAGTCGGCCTTAGCGTGATCTCAGTACTCGGTGCAGGTCTCGGATGTCTGTCCTTATCCTTGCGTTTTTTGCCTGAAAACAGTGTCGGTATATCCGACGACATGATATAATAAAATTTTTTGCCAAAATAATGAAGGGCGAACTCCGCCCGGCGCTTAACAGTGCGCTTGTTAAACCTAGCACAAAAACGGCAGGCCGAGACGTCGTGGTCTGGGCCCTAAGCAAGGTATACAGTAAGAGTGAAAATCCTTATGCGGTATTTGCTTCCCACAAGAAATGCAATTATTAACTTTGTCTGACATCGGTCTGAGGCAAGAAAAGTTTCAACGGGTACTTAGCTTTAAAGAAGACTTCGGCTGAAATACTTTTTGTAAATCTCAGGAGCTGGCCGACCGGCACTTGCGAACTGCTTCTGCTTCGGGCACCGCACGGCAAGAAAGACAGAAGAAAATGGCGTTGACTGCCTCTTTTATACCCCTGTTGCACTGACGTCAGGGAGGAAGCGACGACAACCGACGCCGGACCTAGACTTTGGAATTCAGCCGACCGAGGACCCGCCTGACGGCAGGATAACCCAAGTGTGATGACTGCAGCTATATGCACGATGAACATTATCTGTTGTATGAGGCAATTTTCCCACTAAAATGTGAATTCAAAACTTTCTTGGTTTCCCAGTCAAGCAAGACTAAATTTGCATACGTGGAAGCACATTTAGCTCCCATAGCTACCCCTGTCTTTTGGTGGAACAGTTCTCCTTCAAACATCATGAAATTGTTGTTGAAAATCATTTCCATAAACTGTGTCAACAAGTGTACACTATTACAATCTAATTGATCTGTCTTAATCAAACTATCTTTGAACATTTCTAATCCTGCTTCGTGAGGAATAACAGTAAATAAACTGACCACATCTATGGTAAAAATGTGTACTGATTGTCCTTCTCTAAAGTTCCTTAACCTTTCAAGACAGTTCCAAGAGTCTTTGATAATATGTTCTATTCCTCTTACCAAAAGACCAGCTTTGTTGTCCACCCATGCAGCCAAAGGTTCCGTTTTGACCCCTTTGCTGCAACGATGGGTCTAAACGGAGGGTACTTACTGTTAAGAATTCATGTTCTTTTTCACTTATTTCCCCATGCAACAACACCTCTGCTAATATAATATCAATCCAGGCATATGCTCTATCTATTTCATGCCTTGATACTCTCTCGTATGTGTTGGAATCATTCAATATTTCTTCCAACTTAGTTACATAATCAGTTTGCCTCATTATTACCATCCCTCGCCCTTTGTCTGGGGTCATGAGGCATAGATTTTTGTCACTAATCAATCCTTTCAAAACTTGTATCTCTTCTATTGTTAAATTATTATAACTTCTACCTTTTTGATTTTTGATAGTATTTCCAATTTCTTTTTCACAAATTTTCTCAAACATAGCTACATCTGCATTATGGGGGGGGGGGGGGGGGGTGAACACACTTTTTCTCCTAAGGTGCCCATTGGAATGATCATTCTCATTTCCCTGAAAAAACATCTTTAAATTCAATTGTCTGGTAAATAACTTCAGACTCAATAAGATGTCATTGTTATTGATTTTCAGAACCTGTTTGCAAGAACGTGGCATCACAAGGGAATATGAAGGCTTAGGGAGAGGAATAGGTTGCCAGGGTGGGAAGGGAGAAGCCTGAAAAGGCAAACAGCCTTTTCAAAGATTTTGTCTGTGTTTGATTTTGTGATGCTTTTACTTTCCTTTTGGAGCCTCCTTGCCATTACTTCATAAAATCCTGTTTAGCAACACCTTGCTGCTTGGACTGCTTATTAAAAAGGGAGCGAAGGTAGTCAGCACATTTTTACTTGCCTTAAAAAAAGGAAGGTTGGAGTGTTTGGTTATTCCTTGTTTAAACTCCCTCTCATGAAAAATCTCATTCACTCCAATGGAGCTCTGGAAGTTTGTTCTGTAAGTTCCAATGGGCAGAGCCTAAGCCTTTTGATAGAAACAAAATGATGTTCTCATATTTCAAACGAATGTTCATCTCTCTGGAACTATAGGGGTCAGTAACAAAGTGTAAATGGCAATCTCTTCAGCACAAACTTTTTTTTATAGTGGTAGTATTCTTTAGGTTCTAGGTCTTAACCTGAATTTTAAAGTCACAGTAAACATAGCAGCTATTACATTTGTAATATTTTGTAAACAACTTAAAACATCTCAGAGTCAGCAGCCATTCATGTAACACACATACAGTCAGCATTTAATTAATCTAGCTGAGAGCTTTCATATGAGGCTAAGAAGTTCCATCTGTGTTCCTTGGTTGTTGAGATATTTAGAAAAATATGAAAATTATATCTATATAAATTAATATCACAAAAACAACTGCTAATATCCATTTTGCTGCACTAAACAGAGGTCAAATATTAATACAGCTGAGTTTGCTATTGTGTACGCTTTAAGATGAAATCTTTTCAAATCTTGTAGATAGCATGATTTTGGAATTATTGATGCAAATATCAACAAAAAACATTTGACGCCTACATACATCAGTAGGAGATAACTGCAGATGCACTTGGAGGAGTCTGTAAGCATCTCAGTTGCAGAAGGGCCAAGTAGAACTTCTTCCTTCAAAGGAAATTTTAAATTTCAGTTCTATCATTCTCATGGAGAATTTTGAGAACATAACCAAACAAATCTTCTCATGACTGACATAGAAGTAGGAGCCCTTGAGACTCTGAAATAAATAAAACATATTTCTGAAAAATATATATTTTAATGCTTGTTTAATAACACGAGAAACAGAAATAAAAGAGGTATTAAATGAAAATTGTGCCTAAGATGAGGGAATGTTACCAGTAAGCTTCTTTCATGTTTGTTCTCCAAAGACAGAAGTAAACACCAACATAGAACTCTGGCAGTTTGAAATTCTAAAAGTTCAAGTGGAAGTGGGAACAAAAATTCTTCCCAAATCTGTAAAAGGGAATGGGACTGCAATTAGCCTAGCAGAAGTTTTGGAAAGGGAAATCACTGCATGGTCTGATTTAGGATTAGAAAACAAGTATTTGCGAGACTAAGGTACCCAGTAAGTTAGCAGAAGACTTTTCTAGGGGTATGAGGCTGACTTCAGGTAAACTGCACATTGTGAGAAAAGCATTCTCTAAAGCAGATAAAACAGGAAGAACAGCTGCTGACTGGGGAATAGCCAACTATAACAGATCATAAGACATTTGCTGAACAATGAGGAGTTAATTTTATCATCACTGTAAAACCTGTTTCATTTTAAAGTTTCTGAAAAAAAGAGAGTATTATGGGAAATCTAAAACAACACTTTCATCAGAAACTTCAGGCTAAAAAGAAAATCCTGAAGCACATTCACCCTCAAATTCCTGCTCTTCTGGCTGAATATCAGTGTGAGAAAGCGAGGAAATATTATTTTCTTTTTCCTTTCTTCACAAAAGAAACTGGAGCTGAGAAAGCAGTGATTAATTCACTAGAAAAATCTCAACAAATCTTCTCTGAACATTAAAACAAAAACAGGAAGAAAAACAGGAGAAGAAACTCAAAGCCAACACACTCTCAAAGTACCCAGGTTCCCTATCTCAGCTGTTAGGTAAAACACTATCTCCTTCCCCAGAGAGAAACACAAGAGTTTTTCTCTCTTGCCCATTGAGAGCATCCATACAGCCACACAGGATGTGTCTGTTACCCTGGTCCACGGTAGCTGCAAGGTACTACACCAGAGGGACAGTGGGAAAGATGAGTGATTTCTGGAACCAAGACTGGACACAGCTGAGTCACCCATCAGCTGATGGGGCACAGGTGGTGCCAGCTTGACACACAGACTCCTTGACTATATTATGCTTCTTGTGGACAGGGGAAGGAGGAACCACTGAGTCAGGTAGTTGTTCCACAGGTTCAGCCTAGAGTAAAGCATTGAAGATGAGAAGGAGAGCCTGTAGGAGTTGGTAAAGTCAGACAGACATAAGCAGGTCCAGATAAGAAAAACCCTGCAAGTCTGCATAAGCATCAAGTCCTGTCCCCAATACATACAAAATACACATCTTGCAGGAAAAAGTGGAAATAAATAACTTTTTACACAGATATTTACACAATATGTCCCTCTAACAAAAAATGGCAGTCTAAAATTTAAAAAAAGGGCTTCCCAGCAAAACACTACATATTCTTACAGAAAAACATTTTCTCAGAAAAAGAATAGTTTTGTAAAATCTTAACATAACCATAGATGTCCTTCTCTTCTATATGCTGCAGTATTCATCACATTGTTGAGTCTGCCTCCGCCTAACTCGTACGTCCAGCGAGGTACGTGCGATGCCGCACATCATCCTGCACACATCGGTCATAAAGAGACATCGGATATAAAGCAGACATCAGCACGCAACAACCTCACAAATTAATACGGCCAACCACCAGCCTGAACCTAGGTGAGAAACATATCAGCAGGAAAAAAAGGCAAGCATCAGAGGAAGGTGGGGGGGGGGGGGGGTGGTAAGCAATACTGCAGTATATAGAAGATTTTACACAATTATTCTATGTCCTTCTATTCACATGCTGCAGTATTCATCACATTAGGGAAAATGCCAAAGCTCATGCTTGGGAAAGAGTGGGGGGAGGAGGAGAAGCAGAATTTTTTTCTACAAACCCATGTAGAATAGCTCTGGCAAAAATAGCCCTCGACCTGGAAATGACATCAAGTTTATAATGTTTAGTGAAAGTATGAACAGAGGATCAGGTAGCCGCCTCCAAGACAGAGCAAGTGTCCAAGCCTTTAAAAAAAAAGCCCCAGAGGAGGATACTGCTCTTGTGGAGTGTGCCTTCACCAGAGAAGAAAGTCTCTTACCATTAGATGAATAACAAGGAGATAGCTTTAGAAATCCAAGAGGATATAATTTGCTTGGAAACCAGCTGACCCAGGGCCCTTGGGTTGTAGGACACAAACATGTGTTCAGATTTACGGATAGGTTTGGCTTTATCCAGATACTATCTGAGTTGCCTGTGCACATCCAAAGCATGCTGAATTCTCTCACTGGAAGACTGAAAGGAAGGTAAAAAGGTGGGAAGGCTGATAGACTGATTAAAAGATAATTCATTGACCACCTTGGGCATAAAGGAAGGGTTGGTACACAAGGATACCCTGTCTCTGTGGAAGACTGTGAAGGGGGAATTAGACATCACAGCTTGCAACTCAGAGACCCTTCTGACAGAGGTAACGGTCACTAACAGAACTGTTTTCCATGTACAATGTTGCAGGGAAGAGGACCTTGCTGGCTCAAAAGGTGCCACAGTAAGCTTCTCTAACACAAAACTGAAATCCCAAGGAGGAGGAACTGGTTTCCTTGGAGTCTAATATGAAGGACGCTTTTAAGGAAAAGTTTAACCTCTAACCTAGAGGCTAAAGGAGGTGACATAGGCAGACAAGCAGAGATGGCTGAAAGGTGAGCCTTCTCTCAAGAAAAGGCCAGCCCACCCTTCATCGGTTCATACAGACTGGACAAAACCACCGGGGCATCCACTGACAGTGGCTGTAGATCCTTCTTGTGACACCAGATGGTAAACCTTTTCCATTTGGAAAGATAGGATTTTCTAGTAGTGGGTTTTATGGCCTGCTGCAGAACTTGAAGCATGTCCTCTGAAAATAGGTCCCTAAAGGGAATTAAAACCCTATCACCCATAGAACTAGGTTCAGAGTTGACAGCAGTTGATATATTAGGGTTCTTTTGTCCTGTGTGAGTAGATCCATCATGTGGGGTAACTTGTGATGATTGCCCCTGGCTAAGTGTAGGAGAAGGGCGAACCAGTGCTGCCTTGGCCAAAAGGAGGTCACCAGCAAGATTTTTGGTTGATCTTGCTTAATCTCCAGTAGGACCTTTTTTTGGAGGAGAGGTAAGGGGAGAATGCATACAGAAACATCTCCTTCCAAAAGGAAGGCAGAGTGTCTACCTTCCAGGCCAAGGGATGTGGAATCCTGGCACAAAATTTTGGAATTTGTCTGTTCATAGGGAAGGCAAAGAGATTTACAGGAGGTGTACCCCAACGATGGATCAGGTCCAGAAACACATTCCTGTGTAACATCCATTTGTGGGATTGGGTCATGGACCTGCTTAATGTTTCTTCCACCACATTCTCAGTTGAGGGAAGGTAAACTGTCTGAAGGGAAACATGACTTTGTAGGGCTAACTCCCAGGCGTGTAGGGCTAGTCTGCATAAGGGGTAAGACTTTGTTCCTTTCTGCTTGTTGATATACCAAAGCACAGTGGTGATGTCTGTGAACCACCTCAGCACCTCTGGAGTAAGCTTGGGTTTGACGATTTGTACAGCAAAAATCAGGGGCCTCATTTCTTTTACGTTGATATGTTCCTTTGTCTGTGTTGAAGACCAAACATCCCTGACCCTCCAGGATTGTAGAGTCGCACCCCATTCTATGTCTGTAGCGTCAGTGTATAACTCTTGAGAGGGGAGGGGTGGCTGCAGGGGGAGACCAGGATTTTTGGTCACCTGAAGGATCCACCAATCCAACTCCTTTTTTATGCAGGGTAGGAGTGGAATCATGAAATCCAGATGGTGGCAGTGCTGCATCCAAACTGTCTTCAGAAACCACTGAATTTTCTTCATGTGCAACTTAGCCAAGGGGAACATGGGGATCGTAGATGCCATGAACTCCAGGAGGCACAGGAAGTCCTTGACAGCCAGAGACTGAAGGGGTAAAGATGTTCTAGAAGTAGGAAGTGAGGAATAGCACCTTTTCTGTGGGTAGAGAAACTAGCATCTTGTTTGTCTGGATCCTGCAGCCCAGAAAAATGTGGTCATGCAAAGGGATCAGAGATGACTTCAGGTAGTTTATAGTGAACTCTCCAGAAGGGAAATAGTGAAAGAAAGAGTCTCCTGAAGTAGGTCTGAGAACTCGGCTTATATTAGGAGATTGTCTAGGTAAGGGAAGATCTGAATTCCCTGCAGTCTGCAGAATGCTTTAACAGGTGCCAAGCATTTTGTGAAGACCCTTGATGCTGTAGATAGGCGAAAGGGCAAAGCACAGAACTAAAAATGTGAGGAAGCAACAGAAAAACGTAAACATTTCCTGAACTGAAGGAGAATGGGGATGTGTAGATAAGCATCTTTGATGTCTAATGAAACCATGAATGCTTGGGGAAGAATGAGAGGAAGAAGAGAGGGCAAAGTCAGCATATGAAAGGAGGGGACTTTCAGAAAGGTGTTTAAGTGGGAAAGGTCCAGGATGGGTCACCAGGGACTATCCTTCCTGTGGACGAAAATCATCTTGGAGTAGAAACCTTTACGTTGCTGGGAAAAAGGGACCTCTTGAATAATCTCCTGAGAAAGAAGATCCGAAATGACCTGAAGGAAGAATACCAATTGTTCTTTTGGTGGTTGTGGGATGCCTCTGAAGGAGAGATAAGTTTCCCAAACAATGAAATATCCTATCTGGATGATGGAGAGGACCCAAGAGTCATTGGTGATCTGATTTCAAGCAGCAAGACAGGGAGAGAAAGAGATGAAGGAAAAGGGGAGTGGATGGCCCTGGAGGCAGATAGTCACAGCCTAAGAGGCTTAACTTGGGAATGAAAAGACTGTTTCTGAGCAGGAGTGGATGAGGTAGACATTGAAGAAGCTTATTTCCCAGGGCGCCTCTTACTTTTAGTGGAAGAAGGAATGACAGGTTTTCTAACAAAGGCAGTCTTTGCTGGATAGTTCCTTTGGAACCTGGGGACAATAGAAACAAGTATATGCTAAACGCCCTGTAAGCTCCTTACCTTTTTCCTGTAATTATTTGAATAGGTCTGCAGCCAAGCTACCAAATAAGGCTTTATTATCCAGAGGGGCAGCCATCAGTTTGGCCTTGAAGTCATCAGGTAAGGGTTGTAACCAGAGGCAGAAATATCTCCTTAGGAGCGACTCTGATGCCGTTGCCCTAAGTTGAGGCATCCGCAACATCATAACTGAACTTGGAGTGCCTTGTAACCTGGGCAGAGGAGTTGAGGATGGCTGCCAGTTTAGCCTTGGCAGGAGACTCCAGGAGCTCTAAAAGGAGTTTTCCTGCATCTGAAAGGACAGCCAGAGAATATTTGGCATTGTGGATATGGTAATTAATTACCCTGAAGGCCGGAGTGGCAGAGGTGTAAACCTTTTTCCCCAGCCCCTCCATAAGCCTGCTCTCTTTATCAGAGGGCAGTAAGGTTGTGGAAGGCAATAACTTGAAAGCCTTATCAGCCGAGAATGAAATGGTAGGTGTATAGGCAGACAGAGCTTTGAACAGGAACTTAAGAGTCCTCAGACACACTGTAGAAAGTACAGTTTTGTACCTACCATAAATGTAGATGTTCGAAGATCCACATTGCTGCAGTCCTTACACTTGGGTAGTCCGCTGTCCTCGGTCGGCCCGAATATCAAAGTATTAGGCTGACGTCGGTCAAGTCGCATAAGACTGACATCAGATCGTCAGGGTACAAATGCGCATGACCGACGTCATATCCTCAGTCTTTTCTTGCCCGAGATGTCAGAAGACCCTAAAAAGAAAGGTCACAACCAAAAGACAGCAAACAACAACCAACCATCCTAGTACTAATCATATGTACAATATATACAATATCCACAATATTCACAACCCAAACCACACAACCGCCTCTAACTACAGAGGGGAAGGAGGGAGGGTAAATTGGACTGCAGCAATGTGGATCTTCGAACATCTACATTTATGGTAGGTACAAAACTGTACTATGTTCTTCATCTCACATTGCTGCAGTCCTTACACTTGGGTAGAATCCCAAAGCAGAGGTAAGGGAGGATGGCAAAACTATAAGGCAGTAGGAGCCGCCAAAATGCCCTGTAAAATAGCAGTGGCAAAACCAGCCCTAGATTTAGAGTAAAGTGGAAGGTGGTAATGCTTAGAGAAAGTATGCACTGATCTCCAAGTAGTTGCCTCCAAAATATCTTTAGTTGCCACCCCCCTTAAAAAAGCTGTAGAAGTGGCAGTAGCCCTAGTGGAATGAGGCCTAATCCCAGCTGGAATCTCCTTACCATGATGGGAATAACAGAAAGCAATACAAAACCCAATCCACTTAGAAATAGTTTGTTTTGACACAGGCTTGCCCTGAGAACCCAAAGCAAATGAAACAAATAACTGCTGAGACTGCCTGAACCCTTTAGTTCTGCTCAAATAATATCGCAACTGCCTGTGTATATCCAAAGTGTGCAAAATCTTTTCCCCTTTATTTTGGGGTTTGCATAAAAAGTAGGCAAATGAATAGTTTGGAATAAAGCCACACTAGAAACCACTTTAGGCAAAAAAGAAGGATTAGTACAAAGATACCCTATCCTTATGGAAAATTAAGAAAGGCTCAACCGCCATAAGGGCCTGTAATTCAGAAACCCTTCTTGCAGAGGTAATGGCCAACAAAAAAGCAGTCTTCCATGATAAATATTTCAACTCAGCAGTAGCTGCCGGCTCAAAAGGTTGTAGAGTGAGTTTCTCCAACACAAAATTGAGATCCCAAGCAGGAGTAGGAGCTCTCCGTGGGGTCTTATATTCTTTGCCCCTCTAAGGAATTGCTTAAACAAAGGATGAGAAAACAATGGTGGGTCACAGTCATAGTGAGCAGAAATTGCTGCAGCATGAACCTTGATAGAAGAGAAGGACAAACCTTTGTCCAGTAACTCAGTAAGATATTGAAGAGCCATACTTAAATTAGGCTTAGAAACATCAAATTCCTTTGCTGTACTCCAAAATAAAAATCTCTTCCATTTATCTGCGTACACTTTCCTTGTACTAGGCCTTCTGGCCTCCAAAATAACATTCAAAACTTGCTGTGGAAGCTGAGACCCTCCAGGGTTTAAAACAGAATATGCCAGGCTGTTAGGTGAAGAGAGTGAAGTTTGACATTGAGTAAATGACTGTTCTCCTGAGACAGTAGAGGTGTGGAATCGAAGGTAAAGGCCATGGAGGCTCCCGTACCAGACTTCTCAGTAATGGGTACCAGTGCTGTCGAGGCCAATCTGGAGCTATTAAAATCATCTTTGGCTTGTCCTGTCTGACCTTCAGGAGTACCTTTGGGAGGAGAGGCAGAGGTGGAAAGGCATACACATGAAGATTGCTCCAATTGAAGGAAAGAGCATCCACTTTCCAGGCTGTGGGATGAAACCTTTTTGTGCAAAACTTTGGCAGCTGGTAGTTTTGTGGAGAAGCGAACAGATCTATGTCTGGAGTTCCCCATAACACTGTCAATTTCTGAAATACATGAGGATCCAATTTCCACTCGTGGGATCCATAATTTGTCTGCTCAACACATCTGCTATGGAGTTCTGTGCTCCGGCAGAAACCTTGCCTGAAGATTCAGCTGTAAACTGAGAGCAGTCTCCCACAAAATCATTGCTTGTCTGCATAGAGGATAAGAATGTGTTCCCCTTGCTTGTTGATGTACCACATGACAGTTGTGTTGTCTGTTAGAACCAACACCTGCCCTGGAAGAAGTAAATCCTTGAAAGCTATTAATGCAAATTGGACTGCTAACATCTCCTTCAAGTTGATATGTAGATGTTGAAGTCTGGCAGGCCATGTGTCTTGTACCCACTTTCCGTTTAGATGAGCTCCCCAAGCTTTGTCTGAGGCATCTGTCGTAAGAATCTGACTCGCCTCTGGCCGGGTCACAGAGAGTCCCTTGTTTAGGTGACATTCCTGAGCCCACCACAAAAATTCCTTTTGAATGCAAGGTATAATCTGAATGACAGTGTCCATGTCTTGGCAGTGCTGAGTCCATACATTTTTGAGATACCATTGTAGCTTCCTCATATGCAGTTTGGCATTGGGAAGCACCAGAATACAAGATGCCATGAACCCCAAGGCTTGAAGGACTGTCCTTGCAGTCAGCCTGGACTGATGAGACAATTGATGGAAGTAAAGCGAAAGATTCTGTTGTTTGTCCGGGGTCAAAAGGCCATCTGGGATGCTGTATTCAGTCTCACACCCAGAAAGCACATGTCCTGAGAGGGTACTAGACTGGACTTTATTTCGCTCACAGAATACCCCAGGCATCTTAGCACTGCTATCACATATTGTAGATGATGAAGAAGTTCGTCCTTTCCTTGGGCCAGAATCAGGCAATCGTCCAAATAAGGATAGATCTGTATTCCTCTTAGCCTGAAGAAAGCTATCACTGGAGCCAGAACCTTCGTGAACACTCTGGGCGCAGTAGATAAGCCAAAGGGCAATGCAGAGAACTGATAATGAGAAGTCCCAGCCCGAAAACGCAGATACTTCCTGCAACTTAGCCTGATAGGAACATGAAGGTAAGCCTCCTTGAGATCCAGAGTCACCATCCAGTGATCTTTGCCCAGCAGAGGTAAAAGCTGTTGTAACGTCAACATTTTGAACTTGGGAATGTCCAGATAAGTGTTGAGGATAGATAAATCCAAAATTGGTCTCCACGTGTTCCCCTTCTTTGGAACTAGGAACAGGCGAGAATAAAATCCTAGGCCCACTTCTGGCAGAGGGACGGTTGTATGGCCCCTATTTGGAGCAGCAGAGAAATTTGTTTGTGAGCCTCTAGTCTTTGCTGAGGAGGAACGTCCGGCATGCCTTTGAAAGGAGGCAAGGTATGGAAATAAAACCTGTAACCTTGGTGTATGATATCCAATACCCATCTGTCTTGGGTAATCAAACTCCAGTTTTCCTTGAAGAGTGCCAACCTTCCTCCCAAAGGTGCTGCCAGGCAAGAAAGATCTGGCAGCTGAAAAGGTAGGTCATTGGGCCTGTTTACGAAAGGACTGGCCCCTGCCCTCACCTGAAGATTGTGCAGGAGAACTCCCTGTTCTAGGTCTGAAGGAGCTCTGACCTCTGCCCTTACCACGTCTAGATCTACCCCTAGACTGTGAATCATAAGAAGGGTACGTCCACCCCTTAGCAGGCCAATTCCTACTAAACTTCGGAGGCTGGACTTGCAAAAAATCTTTAACAGCCTGCATAGACTTAGCCTTATCTTCCATTTTCTTTAAGACTGACTCCACAGGTGAACCAAACAACACATCAGACTGTAAAGGAGCATCCAAAATCCTTGTCTTAACATGGTCAGATAAATTCTGATCTCTCAGCCAGGCGTGCCTGCGAAGAACTGACCCAGTGGCAGCCACCCTAGACGAGGCTTGTACAGCATCAAAACCACATTGTAAAGAATGCTTACCCACCTGTTCAGAGACATGTACCAAATCTTGTAATTCTTTACACTCAATGCCTTCCGCCAGAGCATCCACCTTAGACTTCAATTGAGAAAGAAGATAGTTTTGATATTTCAACATGTGAAACTGGCAATTCAAAGCCCTCATAGCTAAGGTGGAAGAAGTATAGACTTTCTTTCCCCATCTATCCAAAGCTCTGGCCTCTTTATCTGGAGGAACCGGATTTTTTACAACAGAGGCCTTGACACCCTTAGGTCCCTGACTAACAGTTTCTGGGTCCGCCCTAGGACTCTTATAAAGATATTTATGAGCCTCAGGTACCCTGTAATACCTATCCGGTTTAACAAGAGCAGGAGGCAAAGAATCAGGATTAAGTGAAGCCTCTGCAAACGCATCTTCCACAACATCCAGAACAGGAGGTATAGCCAAAGGCCTATGTTGGGGTAAAAGCAAAAATTCCCTAAGCCTTTTCCTGGAATCAGAGAAGTCCTGACCTTCCCACTTAAAATGTTCCCTCATGGAATGAAGAGTCTCTGAAAAAGAAAAATCCTCTGGAGGAGAAGCAGAAGGAGTCGAATCATCTGCATCAGAATCTGAATAAGGAGAGTACTCCTGCAAGTCTTCAGCCGAAGACTCTGAAATATCTGAAGCCTGCTCAAAACTCCCCAACTCTGGTTCCACCCTAGGCCTCTTATCAGGAGGGGGCAAAGAACCTCTAATCAAAGTAATTAAATCTTCTGCCATTTTAAGCATGTGCTTCTTGGGCACAGATCCTGAAGAACTAGGAGTGACACCAACAGAAGCTAAACCTGGCCTGCCTCTGGGAGAAGCCTTGGAAACAGAAGGAGAGGGCCTAACCACCCTAGGAATGGAGGGGAGTACAGTAACCTGAGAAGCCCCTTCAGCCTGACCTGCCTCCTGAGAGGCCACATCCTGCAAAATCAAAGTCTCTCCCTGGGACTCCAGAGAAGCCTCCGGTGGAACCACCGGTTCCACTGACGCCTCTAAAGAACCGGTGTCCGGTACGGACGACTCTTCCTGCCTGGGTTTAGCTGCTTTGTCTTTGCGCTTCTTCGAAGAAGCGGGTGTCGGAGCATCCGACGGCATCTTATAATTGCACCGCTTCCCGAAGACCAACCTGGCACAATCTAACCTTCGCTTAATAGTGCGCTTATTGAACCTAGCACAAAAGCGACACCCAACAACGTCGTGCTCAGGCCCCAAACAAGGAATACACAAAGTATGGTAATCTCTATGCGGTATTTGTTTCCCACAAGAAATACAGTTATTCACTTTTTCTGACATCTGGTAAACCACTGAGGCAAGAAAAAACTAAAATATTCCCCAACGGGGTACTTAGCCAACTCTGACTCAGTCTGAAACTCCGACTTCGAAAAATTTCAGAACGCCGAACGGCACTTGCAACGCTGCTTCTGCATCGGACCATGCGGCAAAAAAGACTGAGGATATGACGTCGGTCATGCGCATTTGTACCCTGACGATCTGATGTCAGTCTTATGCGACTTGACCGACGTCAGCCTAATACTTTGATATTCGGGCCGACCGAGGACAGCGGACTACCCAAGTGTAAGGACTGCAGCAATGTGAGATGAAGAACATCCTGGCATGACCCTTGGGAGCAGGCGGCTGAGAGTCTGGGCTCTTGGATGCAGCTGTAAAACCATCCAGGAAAGGTGGCAGGACTGGGGGGATGGCAGGGGTTGAACGAGAATCCATCTGGAAGAGGTCATAATACCTCTTTTGTATGTCCAACACTTGGCAACAGTCCCACTTGAAAAAAAACTTTCATTTTTCTGGATAGTTTCTCCGAAAGAAATATCCTCCACAGGGGCATCTGTACCATTAGATTCCTCTTCTGGGGAGGCATACCCCATGGGGGAAGCTATCGGGGTGGTGTAAGCCAATGACTCATCTCCTGAAGATTCCTCTTCATCCTAAGAGTTATTTGCAGCTGTCCTCTTGAAGGCAGTGCATGGGGAAAGACCTGCACAGGGACAGAGGAAGGTGAAGACTGGCGCAGGGCCATGAAGGCACTGAAAAGGCTTTGTGAGGACAGCCTGCCAATCAGAAGCTTGCTGGTGCACAGCAGAAGCAACGTGCTTTGTCTAATTTTATTCTTTTTGGGAGCTTCCATGTGATGGAAGGTGGAAAGCCCCAATGTCGGTCAACATTTCAGTATGTCAGTAAGCACATCCTCATGCGTGATGCAGCGAGGACCTTTGGAAATAATGAGTTGTGGTTCTCCCTTTTCACCCGAGTCGGATGCCTGCACTTCCCTAATGGATGTGCTGCTAGACTCCTTCAGGGCTTCCTCTGTGGTACCCATTGAAGGGACATCCACTGACTCCAGTACAGCCTCTGGGCTTACAGCGGCCTTGGGAGGGACACCTGGAAGAGAGGGCACAGCTGGAAGACCAGGCTGAGGTTTCTTGGCCTTTTTTGTTTGTGGCTCATCCAAAGGACCAGATGTCACCTCCATCTCCCGTGCCAGAAGCTTAAGGCAATGACTCTCTAAGTACAGTTTATGAGAAGCTAAATGGTTTCTATGGACAACCTACAGACATCGCACATGGTACGATCAGGGTCTGGGCCTATAAAGAACAAGTAGAGGTCCTGAGCATCTTTATGTGGAATCTGCCTTCAACACTGACATTTACCCTTCCAAGCTGACATGAAACCATCCAACAAACAAGCAGTAGCAAAAAAAAAAATTAAGAATGAAAAAACCCAACGGGGTACTTATTCGAACCAAGGCTCACAACTGATCTGGTGAGTGAACATCTGGAGTAGGAGATCAAACAGGTGGCAGAAAAGTTCAGGGGTTGGTGCGTGCTGACATCTGCTTTATACCCAACAACTCTTTATGACCGACATACATGGAACGATGTGCTGCATCACACGTACCTTGCAGTAGCATGAAGACTTTTGTATACTGGCCGGACTTCATGAGTCAGCTGGAGACAGACTCCCCAGTTTGAATAATGCTGCAGCATATGAATAGAAATACATATAATTTTACTGAAACGTTTTCCCCAACAGGGAACTATATATGCTTAGACTTGAAGAATCACTAGCGGACCAAAAGTTTCAGGGGTTTTGCAGAAGTGGCACTCTTTGGCAGTGAGAAAGCCCTGAGGTTTCTGGATGTCTAACTGTTGTTTTATAGTTGCTGTGAGCTCCTGATACAGCATGTGGAAGGCACTCAAGCTTTGAAAAGTTGGCTGATGGTGGAGGAGAAGGACACAAATAGTTTAGACTATTGCAACTCTGATCTAATGCTGAACATCTACCATTTTGTTAAAATAACAAAATGCGTACCTTACATTATTCAATCCATCCACTTCAAAAAGTACAGTTGTGTACACTTACCATAAATGTAGATGTTCAAGTGTATTCACTGTTGCAATCATTATATTTGGGTAATCTGCTGGCAGGTTGCCCTCAGTCGGCCTGAATTCCAAAGTCTTGGGTCCTGCGTCGGTTGCTGTCTTCTCTTCTATGACGTCTGGTCATCAGGGGTATAAAACATGCAGCCAATGCCATTTTCTTTAGTTTTTCTTGCCCCCGATGTCAGGTGCCCCCAAAAAGGTAGTAATATTATATACACACACACACACACACACACACACACACACATATATATATATATATATATATATATATATATATATACACATGTGCATGCATCAAAATAAACTTTACCTTCATCTACAAGCAAATACACCACATAGGTTGTAGAGGACAGAGAAGGAAAGATAAACTTTAGAATGACAGGGGGATGGCAGGAGGGTAACCTGGACTTCAACAGTGAATACACTCGAACATCTACATTTAGGGTAAGTGTACACAACTGTACTATGTTCTTCGTGTTTCACTGTTGCAGTCATTACATTTGGGTAGAATCCCAAAGTTATGGTTGGGAGGCTGGAGCAAAACAGCATTAAGTGCGGCTATAAGGCCCTGCAGCACTGCAGTGGCAAAGCCTGCCCTGGACTTAGAGTAGAGACGCAAATGGTAATGCCTTGTAAAGGTGTGAACAGAACTCCAAGTAGCAGCCTCTAGAATGTCTTTGGTTGGTGCTCCTTTGAGAAAGGCTGCTGAAGCAGCTGCAGCTTTGGTGGAATGAGACCTAATGCCCTTGGGCACAGGTTTACCATGGTGTAAGTAGCAGAAACGGATGCAGTGGCTTATCCACTTTGAAATTGTCTGCTTTGAAATGGCCTTTCCTTCTGATCCTGCAGCATATGACACTAGTAAATTTTGCTCAGTTTTTCTTAGAGCTTTAGTCCTGCTCAAGTAGAATCTTAGCTGTCTGTGTACGTCCAAGGAATCCAGAATTCTCTCCCCTTTGTTCTGCAGATTTGGATAAAAAGTTGGCAGATGAATTGTTTGGTTAAGAGCCACACTGGAAACCACCTTAGGCATAAACGTAGGATTTGTCCTCAGAGACACCCTGTCTGGGTAAAATATGATAAAAGGCTCTACAGCCATGAGGGCCTGTAGCTATAAAAAAGTACAGTTGTGTACCTACCATAAATGTAGATGTTCGAGTGTATTCACTGTTGCAGTCATTACACTTGGGTTATCCTGCAGGCAGGCTACCCGCAGTCGGCCTGAATTCCAAAGTCTTGGTCCAGCGTCGGTTGCTGTCGCCTCTTCCCTGACGTCAATGCGCCAGGGGTATAAAAGATGCAGCCAACGCCATTTTCTTCAGTTTTTCTTGCCCCAGATGTCAGGTGCCCCCAAAAGGGTAGGCTAAAATACATTGCTAATAAAAGCATGCACTAAAATAAACAATACCTACATCTACAAGCAAATACACCACATAGGTTGTATAGGATAGAGAAGTACAGATAAGTCCCAGCAAAGACAGGGGGATGGTGGGTGGGTAACCTAGACTGCAACAGTGAATACACTCGAACATCTACATTTATGATAGGTACACAACTGTACTATGTTCATCGTGTTTCACTGTTGCAGTCATTACACTTGGGTTGAATCCCAAAGCTGAGGTTGGGCGGCTGGGTCTAAATAGAATTAGGAGTGGCTATAAGGCCCTGCAAGACTGCAGTGGCAAGGCCTGCTCTGGATTTAGAGTAAAGAGGCAAGTGGTAGTGCTTAGTAAAAGTGTGCACTGAAGTCCAAGTTGCAGCCTCCAAAATATCCTTGGTTGGTACTCCTCTGAGGAAGGCTGCTGAGGTGGCTGCTGCCCTGGTCGAATGTGGTCTAATGCCCTTAGGCACTGATTTACCATGTTGTGAATAGCAGAAACGAATGCAGTGTCCTATCCATTTTGAAATAGTCTACTTTGAGATAGCCTTTCCTTGTGATCCTGCAGCATATGCCACTAAAGGTTGCTCAGTCTTTCTGAAAGCTTTAGTTTTGTCCAAGTAGAAGCGTAGCTGTGTGTATGTCCAAATAATGCAGAAGTCTCTCCCCTTTATTCTGCCAGTTTGGGTAAAAAGTAGGCAAATGAATGGTTTGGTTAAGAGCCACACTGGACACTACCTTAGGCATAAATGTTGAGTTTGTCCTTAGAGAAACCCTGTCCGGATGGAAGATAATAAAAGGTTCCACAGCCATTAATGCCTGTAACTCTGAGATTCTTCTTGCTGAAGTTATTGCTAGGAGCAGAGCTCTTTTTCCATGATAAGAATTTTATCTCAGCTGTATTGGCTGGCTCAAAAGGAGGCAGTGTGAGTTTTTCCAAGACAAAATTGAGGTCCCATGCAGGTATTGGTGCTCTCCTTGGAGGTCTTGTGTTTTTGGCCCCCCTGAGGAACAGCAATGGATATGAAAAAATAGGCGGGTCTGTATTGAAATGAAATGGCAGAGGCATGGATCTTAATTGATGAGAAGGATAGGCCTTTGTCCAGCATCTCAGTTAGATATTGTAAAATCTGAGGAATATTTGGAACAAGTGTGTCAATTCCTTGTGCCTGGTTCCAAGCACAGAATCGTTTCCATTTTTCTGCATAAGATTTTCTGGTGCTCGGCCTCCTGGCCTACAAAATGACATCCATAACCGCTTTAGAGAGAGGTGTAGTCTGAATGGTTACAGTATCTGCCATGCAGCTAGATTTAGAGTTCTGAGTTGGCTGTACAGGATCTGATTGTTTTGTTGGGTCAGTAAATGAGGAATTTGTGGCAATGTCCAGGCTGGGCCTTGGGACAAGCTCCTTAGGATTGGGTACCAGTGTTGGCGTGGCCAATCCAGGCAATCAGAATCATTTGTGGCCTCTCTTGTCTGACCTTTAGGAGTCACCTTGGGGAGGAGAGGCAGTGGAGGAAAGGCATATACTGTAAGATTGTTCCAGCTGAATGACAGAGCATCCACTTTCCATGCTTGTTTGTGATAAGTCCTTGTGCAGAATCTCTGAAGTTGGCAGTTGTGAGGGGAGGCAAAAAGATCTATGTCTGGGCGTCCCCATTTCTTTGTTATCATGCTGAAGACTTGTGGATCTAGTTTCTACTCGTGACGGTCCATGAGGTTTCTGCTTAGTTCGTCTGCCAGAGTATTTGTTTTTCCTGGCAGGAATTGTGCTTGCAGGTGTACTTGGTAAGTCAATGCTGTGTTCCACAAAATCATGGCTTGTCTGCAAAGGGGGTAGGAATGTGTGCCCCCCTGCTTGTTTATGTACCACATGACTGTGGTGTTGTCTGTCTTTATCAGCAGTTGTCCTGGATAAAGTAGGTCCTTGAAGGCTGTCAGGGCATTTTGTACAGCTAGCATCTCTTTTTGATTGATGTGTAGATGCCTTTGGCTTGGGGGCCATGTGCCCTGAATACATTTTCCTGCCATGTGGGCCCCCCAGGCATAATCTGATGCATCTGTTGTTAGTGTTTGCCTGGCTGTGGGTAAAGTGAATGGCTGTCCCTTGTTGTGGTGACAGGCCTGTGCCCACCATCAAAACTCCTGTTGCAGGTAGGGAATGAGTGAAATTAATGATTCCAGGCTGTGGCAATGTTGAGTCCAAACACTTTTTAGTTACCATTGTAGTTTCCTCATATGCAGTCTTGCATATGGAATTAGCAGAATGCAGGAGGCCATGTAGCCCAGAGCCTGCAGAATATTTCTTGCAGATAACTGGGTCTTTGTTGCCATGTTTTTGAAGTAAGAAGTCAGTTGTCTTTGTTTGTCTGGCGTGAGATAAGCCATCTGGGCAGTTGTATTTAAGCTTGCACCCAGGAATATTATCTCTTGAGAGGGTACTTGTTTTGATTTCTTTTCGTTTACTGTGTACCCTAGGCAAATTGGTAATCTTTTTACAAACGCCAGATGCTTTAGTAGAATGTCTTTGGCCTCTGCTTGAATGAGGCAGTCGTCCAAGTAGGGATATATTTTAATTCCTCTTTGTATGCAAAATGCAATTAATGGTGCCAAGCATTTTGTGAAGACCCTGGGCGCAGTAGATAAGCCAAAGGGCAGTGCAGAGAATTGGTAGTGCATTGAGCCAGTTATGAATCTGAGGTATCTTCTGCAAGATTGTCTGATTGGGACATGCAGGTATGCCTCTTTGAGGTCCAAAGATACAAGCCAAGCCTTTTTGCCCAGCATGGGCAGAAGCTGCTGCAGAGTCAACATTTTGAATTTCGGAACGTCCAGAAAAGTATTTAGAATAGACAGGTCCAGAATCGGTCTCCATGCTTTGTCCTTTCTTGGTACTAAGAAAAGTCTTGAGTAAAATCCTTGCCTCTGCTCTTGTCGTGGCACTGGCTGAATAGCCCTCATGTCCATGAGAGATGAAACTTGGTTTTGTGCCTCTGCCCATTGATTGTGTGGCAGGTCTGGCATACTTTTTGCCTTTGGAAGGGTGCGAAAGTGGAACCTGTAGCCCTGAGAGACTATATTTAAGGCCCATTTGTCCTGGGTAATCATGTGCCAATTTTGTGAAAAAAGTGCTAGCTTTCCCCCCAAGGGTGCTGCCAAAAGATAAATGCTTGGCATTGGCAGAGGGAAGTCATTGGGACTGTTTCCTATATGGCTGTGTTTTGTCTTCTCCGCTTTTGGAGGTAGAAGCACCCCACTGTTTGGGCCTGTATGAGCCCTGGGGCTGTTGTCTGCCTCTAGGGCGTCTGTTTCTGCCTCTTTGTGGCCTGTCTGACACGGGAAAGGACCAATTTTTAGAAGACCAGTTCCTGCTAAATCTGGGTGGCTGCACCTGTAAGAAATCCTTCACTGTCTGCATAGATTTAGCTTTATCCTCCATTTTCTTCAACACCTCTTCTGCCTCAACACCAAACAAAGTATCATGCTGTAATGGAGCATCCAATAATTTTGCTTTAACATGATCAGGCAGAGTCTGTTCCTTTAACCAAGCATGCCTTCTAATGACAGAGCCTGTTACAGCGGCCCTGCAAGAGGCCTCCAGTGAATCATAACCACATTGCAAAGTATGTTTTCCTACTTGTTCAGCTGCATGCAATAAATCCTGCAATTCCTTGTTCTCAGCACATTCAGAATTTGTCAACATTTTCTGTTTTAACAGAGACATTAAATATTGCTGATATTTAAGCATATGAAATTGACAATTTAAAGCCCTTACAGCCAAGGTAGCAGAAGTGTAAACTTTTTTCCCCCATCTGTCCAGTGCCCTAGAATCTCTATCTGAGGGGACAGGGTTTTTTGCAGTAGCAGCCTTGACCCCTTTGGGACCCTGTGAAATAGTTTCTGGGTCAGCTGCAGGGTTTTTATAAAGAAACGTATGAGAATCTGGAACCCTGTAATATCTGTCTGGCTTAACAGGTGCAGGAGGTAAAGAGTTGGGAGACAGGCCGGTCTCTGAAAATACATCATCTACAATGTCTAGAACAGGAGGAATAGCAAGAGGTCTGTGCTGAGGTAGTAAAAGAAAGTCTCTGAGCCTTTCCTTAGAATCAGAATAATCTTGGCTCTCCCAGTGGAAATGTTCCCTCATGGTATGCAAGGTTCCCCAAATGAGTAATCCTCAGGAGGAGAAGCTGAAGGAATAGATTCTTCAGCATCAAAATCCTCATAGGGAGGAATAGAGTATTCCTGTTCTGAAGAGGAGTCAGACGAAATGGAAACCTCATCAGAGGAATCGTATTCAGTGTCTTGCCTAGGCCTCTTATCAGGAGGGGGATGGGAACCCCTGATCAAAGTAATTAGGTCTTCGGCCATTTTAAGCATCTGTTTCTTAGGCATGGAAGTCTGTCCTGTGGAATTCGTCAATAAAATTTGTTTGGAAGTCCAAGAGGGTAGATATGATAAATACAGACCAGTTTTGGGCATTGGGCAATTGGAAAAAACTTCCGGGACAGTCCATCCCCAGACAGAATTTAATCAGGCCTTCATCACTGATTACAGTGCCAATTCAGGCACTATTCGTAGTATAATTCTGCATGAATGGAATATTTTTAGGGATATCACAGACCTTGGCAATTTACAAGGAAAGAGCATTAAGATGGTATATCGTAAAGGGAATAATATTAAAAATTTGCTGGAACATGAACCCAATATTAATGCTTTTAGTAATAGACGTAGGGGTACATTTAGATGTGGCACATGTTCACAATGCAAATATATTTCCCACACTGATCAAATTTTTCTTGTAGCTAGAAATAGGGTGATAAAGTCTCCACAGTTTTTCAACTGTAATAGTCAGAGAGTAATATATTTAGCAACTTGTTTAGAATGTCCGGCATTTTATGTGGGCAAAACCGAAAGACATCTCAAAAGGCGAATTTATGAACATCTTTATGAAATACAGAAAGAAAATGTTAAAAATGCCCTTTATAGACATCTTTCGGTATGCCCTACGGCCAGATATGATTTTTTTGTCCTTGAAACAATGGCCAAAGACAACCGGGGTGGCCCTTGGGAGACCAAGCTGGAGCATAGGGAAACAAACTGGCAGATCTTATTAGAAGCCAATAGGGCTCCAGGTCTCAATGATTTTATATCTATAGTGCCTCTGCTTACATTAAAAGCTGGCAAGGTATAATTTATCAACATATCTGTGTTCCAATGAAGTATTTTCTGAATATTATATACTCATAAATTGGTATATAAATTTTTAAATGCATTTTTGAATTATATGTAAACATAGATCTGATGACAAACTATTTATTATGTTTTGTTTATGGTTAGGGAATAGTATTTAAATATTTTTATATATTTTATGTTTTTTGAAGTTTTATTTTGATGTTTCTTTAAGAGAACTTATTTATTATAGTAATTGAATGATTGATTATGTTATAACTCTAGCAAAGCTGTGCTTTTCAATGTATCTGATGAAGTCAAAAGCTTGTGTTGATGAAAACGTTATATGGCAGTCTGCTTGCGTTAATAAACTTGTTGGACATCATTTACTGGTGGTTGCGGTCTTTCCCTGCTGATATTTTATTTTGTATCGTTTGCTTTTATATCAGTTTGGTATCCGTTTTTGGTTTCTGTCCTGGAGAGTGCTGTACTTGTTTCATTGTCTTTAAAACTGATTTAGTATTTGGCTTTGATGCTGAAGTTGGCTTGATATAAAGCTGTGTAGGTCTGAAAATACTCTCAGAAGCCGATGCCTGCTCAGCGGCTCCGGACCCATCTGAGGGATTAGTTTCCAAAGGCCCATTACCTTGAGTATCCAGAGGCCTAGCTGTCTCCACGTGGGAGTCGGAGGCAGCCTGTGGCTCTGAGGTAGCGGGTGTCAGGGGCTGCGAAAACACCTCACTGAGAACCGACAAACCAGCGACTGGCCTAGAAGAGGCTTCATAGTCGGTTTTGGACCTCGGATGCCTGTCTTTTTCCTTGCGCTTTTTATGAACTCCGGTCACCGGCTGTTCTGACGGCATTATGTAGTTAAACCTTCGGCCAAAGTAATGAAAAGCAAAATCATACCGACGCTTAATAGTGCGTTGGTTAAATCTAGCACAAAACCGACAACTAGTAACGTCGTGGTCAGGGCCTAGGCAAGGAATACAGTAAGAGTGAAAATCCTTATGAGGTATTTGCTTCCCACAAGAAATACAATTGTTAACTTTTTCTGACATCGGTCTGGAGCAAGAAAAAAGTTTCCCCAACAGGGTACTTAGCTTTATAGAATACTTCGGATCTGAAATTCAATTTCGAAAATCTCAGGAGTCATCCGACCAGCAGTTGTGAACTGCTTTTGCTTCAGGCACTGTGCGGCAAGAAAGACTGAACAAAATGGCGTCGGCTGCATCTTTTATACCCCTGGTGCACTGACGTCAGGGAAGAGGCGACAGCAACCGACGCCGGACCAAGACTTTGGAATTCAGGCCGACTGCGGGTAGCCTGCCAGCAGGATAACCCAAGTGTAATGACTGCAACAGTGAAACACGATGAACATCTCTTCTTGCTGAAGTAATTGCTAGTAGCAGAGCTGTCTTCCATGATAAGAACTTTGTGGTGTTGTCCATCTTTATCAGTAGTTGTCCTGGATGAAGTAAGTCCTTGAAGGCTGTTAGGGCATTTTGAACAGCTAGCATCTCTTTCTAGTTGATATGTAGATGCATTTGTTTTTGTGCCCATATGCCCTGAATGCATCGTCCTGCCATGTGGGCCCCCCAGGCATAATCTGATGCGTCTGTTGTTAAGGTTTGGCTGGCAGGGGGTAGAGTGAAGGGCTGTCCCATGTTTTGGTGACAGGCCTTTGCCCACCACAGAAACTCCTGTTGCAGGCAGGGAATGAGAGGAATCATTATTTCCAGACTGTGTGAATGTTGACTCCATAAACTTTTTAGGTACCATTGAAGTTTCCTCATATGCACTCTTGCATATGGAATTAGCAGGATGCGGGATGCAGGATGCCATGAAGCCCAAAGCCTGCAGAATTTGTCTTGCAGAAGACTGGGTTTTTGTTGCTATCAGTTTGAAGTAAGTAGTCAGTTGCCTTTGTTTGTCTGGCGTGAGGTAAGCCATCTGGGCAGTTGTATTCAAGCTTGCACCCAGGAATGTTATCTTTTGAGAGGGTACCAGTTGTGATTTCTTTTCGTTTATTGTGTACCCTAGGGCATGTTAGAAGCCTTTTCAGAAACGCCAGGTGTCGAATAAGAGTGTCCTTGTTCTCTGCTTGAATGAGACAGTCGTCCAAGTAAGGATATATTTGTATACTTCTTTGTCTGCAAAATGCAATTACTGGTGCCAGGCACTTTGTAAAGACCCTGGGTGCAGTAGATACGCCAAAGGGCAGTGCAGAAAACTGGTAATGCATTAAGCCAGCCTTGAATCTGAGGTATCTTTTGCACGACTGTCATATTGGGACTTGCAGGTATGCCTCTTTTAGGTCTAAAGTCATCAGCCAAGCTTTCTTGCCCAGCATGGGCAGAAGCTGCTGCAAAGTTAGCATCTTGAATTTTGGAATAGCCAGGTAAGTGTTCAAAATTGATAAATCCAGTATTGGCAACCAGGCCTTGTCCTTTCTGGGTACCAAGAACAGTCTTGAGTAAAAACCTTGTCCTTTTTCCTGTTCTGGTACTGTCTGAATAGCCCCCATTTCCATGAGGGACGTAACCTGTTTCTGTGCCTCTGCCCATTGATTTTTTGGCAGATCTGGCCAACCATTTGCCATTGGCAGAGTGTGAAAATGGAATCTGTATCCCTGTGATATGATGTTTAGTACCCACTTGTCCTGTGTTATTAACTGCTAATTTTGAGCAAAAAGTGCTAATTTTTCCCCTATGGGTGCTACCAAAAGATAAGCGTTTCATGTAGGCAGAGGGAAGTCACTGGGATTGCTTTCTGTAGGTTTGCGCTTTATCTCCTCCAGATTTGGTGGATGCTCCCCCATTGCTTTGACCTGTATGAGTCTTGCGCCTGGTATCTGGAACCCTTAGGGCATTTGGATTTGCCCCTTTGAGCTCTGTCTGACACAGGAAAGGACCAATTTTTTGTAGGCCAGTGTCTACTGAATCTTGTTGGCTGTAATTGTAAGAAGTCTTTAACAGTTTGCATAGATTTAGCTTTGTCTTCCATTTTCTTTAAAACTTCTTCTGCCTTAATACCAAACAGAGAATCATGCTGTAAAGGTGCATCTAGCAATTTAGCTTTAACATGATCAGGCAAATTTTGTTCCTTTAACCAGGCATGCTTCCTAATCACAGATCCAGTAACTGCGGCCCTGCAGGAGGCCTCTAAAGAATCAAAACCACATTGCAAAGTATGCTTTCCAACTTGCTCAGCTGCATGCAATAATTCTTGCAATTCTTTATTTTCTGCACATTCTGAAATCACCATAATTTTCTGTTTCAGCAATCCCATAACATATTGCTGGTACTTAAGCATATGAAATTGACAGTTTAAGGCCCTAAATGCCAAGGTTGCAAATGTATAAACCTTTTTTCCCCAATTGTCCAGTGCCCTTGAATCTCTGTCAGAGGGGGGTGGGATTTTTTGCTGTTGAGGCCTTAACTCCCTTTGGACCCTGTGAAATAGTTTCAGGATCAGCAGCAGGGTTTCTAAATAAAAAGTTATGTGAGTCAGGGACCCTGTAATATCTGTCTGGCTTACTGGGAGCCGGAGGTAAGGAGTCAGGGGTCAAGCTTGACTCCGAAAACACATCATCCACAAGGTCTAAAACAGGGGGAATGGCTAAAGGCTTGTGCTGTGGGAGAAGAAGGAAATCCCCGAGTCTCTTTTTTGATTCTGAGAAGTCTTGACTCTCCCAGTGAAAATGTTCCCTCAAAGTATGCAAGGTTTCTCCAAATGAATAATCCTCAGGAGGAGATGCAGATGGAATAGACTCCTCAGCATCAGAATCCTCATAGGGAGGTAAAGATAATTCCTGATCAGAAGAGGAATCAGAAGAAATAGAAACCTGATCTGAAGATTCATAATCTGTGTCTTGCCTAGGCCTCTTATCTGGAGGGGGATGGGTACCCCTGATCAAGGTAATAAGATCTTCAGCCATTTTGATCATCTGTTATTTAGGCATAGAGGACTGTGCACGTGGCTCAGGCTTAGTTTTTTTTAGTTTTAGAAGTTGCTTTTGTCTTTGATTTTGCAGCTGTCGTCGGTTTGATATACAAATGTTGAGGTCTGAATACACCCTCAGAAGCCGGTGCCTGCACAGCGGCTCCGGACCCATCAGAGGGAGATACATCTGTCGGTCCAATACCTTGAGCTTCTTGCGGCATTCCGGACTCCACATGGGTGTTGGTAGAGGCCTGCAACTCGAAGGTAGCGGGTATCAGGGGCTGCAAAAGCACCTCACTGAGTACCGGCGACTGGCTTAGGAGAAGCTTTGTCGTCGGTTTTGGATCTCGACTGCCTTTCTCTGTCCTTTGCTTTGCGTTTTTTATTTACTCCGGTAGTCGGATTGCTATCTGACGACATTTCTGGGTAGTTAAATGTGTTTCCAAAATACTTTGATGCAAAAATATACCAACGCTTATTAGTTCATTGGTTAAATGTAGCACAAAACCGACAGCCAGGCACGTTGTGATCAGGGTCTAGGCAAGGAATACAGTATAAATGGAAATGCTTATGAGGTATTTGCTTCCCAGATGTAATACAATTATTAACTTTTTCTGACATTGGTAAAAAGCAAGAAAAAAGTTTCCCCAACGGGGTACTTAGCTTTAGTGAAGACTTCGGTTCTGAAACTCAAACTCGAATATTTCAGTAGTCGGCCGACCGGCACTTGCGAAATGCTTCTGTTTCGGGCACCGCATGGCAAAAAAGACTAAGGAAAATGGCGTTGGCTGCATATTTTATACCCCTGACGTCATGGAAGAGAAAACGGCAACCGACACAGGACCCAAGACTTTGGAATTCAGGCCGACTGAGGGCAAACTGCCAGCAGATTACCCAAATGTAATGACTGCAACAGTGAAGGACTGGATCTACAAATTATATCCATCTTACCATGTCTTGCAAAAGCAGTGAAGGCCATGTCACAGTAGCACATACAACATCCATGGACAAATTACTGAAGAATGCTGGTGAAGTGGCCATAGATCAAGTAGAATATGCTTTAGGTTTGCCTAGAATGATTTTATTACTAGACAGAGAAGGTAAAGCAATCTGCTATCCATTCAGACAGTATTTTAGATACTTCTTACCTAGCCTGTTAGTGGCAAATGAAGAAAATAATCACGTTTTCTAGAGTCTTCTGGCCTTTGTAAGTAGAACTTAGTTGTCTGTGAACCTCAAGGCAATTTAATAAACACCTCCTTTACTTGAAAGTTGTGGAAAGAATATTAGCAAGTTACTATAATTTCAGAAGTTTAGCTCTGATGCTACCTCTGGTATGAATGATGGCCTGGTTCATAGGAAGACCCCAAATATGGAGGGTGGACATAAGTGAATCTGCAGTTCCAAGACGCACCTTGTTGATGTAACAGCCATCAGTGTGTTTTCCATGACAGGTATTAGAGATCAGCTAATGCTACTGGTTCAAAGTGGGAGAGTCAGTCAGGTGGGTTTCTCTAAAATGAAACCGAGACCCATGGAGAAAACAAAATGTTTAATTTTTATTCATTTAATGCTTTTGTTTACTGAGAAAGTCCAAATGGGAGCAAAAAACACTTTTCAGCAAAGGCCCCAGAAAAAAGCTCCACATATAGCACTCAGAAAGCAGCAATTACAATACAAATAACTGCAATTACAGTATAGTACATTTTCCAGAACAGAACTACAACAATGTCAACAATTACAATACAATACATATTCCACATTACAAAAATACAATTGTATAAAAAATGTAATCAGGAAAAGAAAACTGCAAATACATTACTGGGATAAAACCGCATACAGCAGTGGAAAATGTATGAGGGACATGAAACATAAGATTTACATTGTATTGCACAATTGCTTTGAAGAGAAAACTTACACAGAAGTCTAAGAATTTTTTTTATAAATGAGGAGACTGGGGGCACAAGAACTAATAGTTAGGGACATCACTGGAAATACAAACGAAGTAGGTGCTAATGTATTATTCTACTCTTATCAGTGTTGGCTATTTAGGGGAGGGGCACATACACAGCCATTGGTTTATAATTTGAGATTTTAGATGGGATTTGAAGAAAACTCTGAATTATCTTGCTTCAAAGACAGAAATTGTGTTCTAAATTATGGAAACGTAGGTAGAGAGAAGAGTCACCTGCAGAGTTGTTGGATTTAGTGATAAGTTGTAGGAGTTTGTCTGTGGAATGTTGTTACCTAATCGGAGTGCAGGGATAAATGAAGTTGGCAAGGGATGGGCATCAGTTTGGTTTACGAATAAGGATATGAATTAAGAGGAGTTCGGAGTATGTCTGATAGTGGGGGGAAGTTCTAACCAGTGCAGTCCATTGAGGAACAATAGAAACAAAAAGTAATGCGACAAACTGGTAAACAAAAAACTGTTGCCAGGAACCAACACTGCACACAGCCAGGTAGGAAGTAAAATTTAATGAAAGACTGCTCCTATTACACCACAAGAACAAGTTCACATGAAGCGCTTTTCATTTGGAAAGTGCCCAAACTTCAGATGTTAAACAAAATACACTATTTCCTACCGGGCTATGTGCAGTGTTGGTTCCTGGCAACAGTTCATTGAGGTACAATGTTTGGTCCTACATGGGAGGTTTGCAGCAGCTAGTTTATAAATTGGTAAGCATGGGTGTAAAAGAGTGTAGGTAGAAAGGAGGAAGAAAATGGGTTTTCTAGCAGTGTCAGTAAGTAAAGGTTTAGATCTGTAGAGGAAGTCCAGCTATTGATGAATTATTGTTCTAACTATGTGCTGTATGCTGTAATTATATTTCATATGTTGACCAAATAATCTGGTACATGAAGAGGTAATAGAGAATAAGAAGTTATGTTCTTACAACAACGTTCCAGGTTAGTTGTCTTCTTCTCGCCTTCTTTCTTGCTGGATGGGTTCGGAGCCGATCCTCGGCTCCGACTCGGCTTATACTATAGCTCGAGAGCTATTTTAATGGCTCGAGGCAGCCCTATAACCCCCAATACCATGCGCTAACTCCCCAGATCTCGTTTAGAAGCTATGACATAGTATAAATATAATATCATAATATCATAATCCTCATTTGCAAGTATGGGCTCCCTGCTAGTAACATTAAGGATATGGGGAAACCGTAACATGTTATATCTCCAGAAATGGAAGGACTCAGAGACCTCAAGTCTATCCAGGCTAGGGGGCAGGAGGGAGGGACGCAAGAAAGAAGGTGAGAAGAAGACAACTAACATGGAACGTTATGGTAAGAACATAACTTCTTAATGTTAAGTTGTCATTCTCACCTTCATTCTTGCTGGATGGGACAGCGTCCCTAGCATCTTAGTCCTGGGTGGCTCAATGGAACAGACTCCTGAGTACAGTGGAACCAAAGTCAGCTCTATTTCTGGAGGCTATATCAAGTTTGTAATGGGCAATAAAGGCATGTTTGGAAGCCCATGTAGCTGCTGCACATATGGCATCTAGTGGTAACCTTGCTTGAAATGCCGTTTATGTTGATAGTGCCCTGGTTGAATGAGCCTTAGGCTTAGACGGACGTTGCCTGTGTCTCAACTCATAGACAAAGGTAATAATAGATGTCAACCATCTGGAAAGAGTAACCTTCGATACCGGAAGCCCTTTCTTTCCTGCAGCATAAGAGAGAAAGAGCTGGCCTGACTTTCTGAGTTGTTTTGTCCTGTCTAGATAATACCGTAATTGGCGATGAACATCTAATGAATGTAATTTCTGTTCAGCCCTGTTGGCATAGTCTGGGAAGAAGACAGGCAAGTCAATGGAGTGGCTTAGATTTGCTTCCGAGGACACTTTTGGTAGGAAGGAAGGGTTTGTTCTGAGAGTTACCCTGTCTTTGTGAAAGACCAAATAAGGGGGACGGACAGACAAGGCTTGAAGTTCCGATACCCTTCTGGCAGATGTTATGGCTACTAAAAACAGAGTTTTCCAAGAAAGAAGCTTGAGGGAGCAAGAAGCTGCAGGTTCAAAAGGAGGCAGAATCAATGAGGTTAGAACTAAATTCAAATCCCATTGTGGAGGTGGATCTTTAACTGGAGGTCTAAGCAAAAAGATGCCCTTGAGGAAGGCTTTACAGAGTTTGTGGGACATAATATTTGCTTCTAAGTGCCCAACATGAAAATTAGCAATGGCCGCTAATTGTACCCTGATAGTGGCCGACGATGACCCTGAATGAAAAAGCTCCGCCAGAAAGACTAGAACCTTATGAATGGGTGCATGGAAAGGATCTAGGGCCCTAGCTTGTGCCCAATGCGAAAAACACTTCCATTTACTCGCATACGTTTTCCTAGTATTGGACTTATGGGAAGCCAGAATGATATCACGAACAGGAGGAGAAATAAGGGGAAGCCTGGCTATGGCTGGAAGTGGAGCAACCAAGCTGTGAGGTTGAGGGAATGAAGAGACTGATGCAGCTTGCCCGTGAGATGGGTCAACCGATCCGGAAGGGGTTCCATATGCCAAGGCTGTTCCAGTAGGTAACTGTGCAGGAACGGAAACCATACTTGTCGAGGCCAAAACGGGGCAATGAGGATCATTTTGGATCTCAATGTGATTGCTTTCTGAATTAATTGCAGGATCAATGGCAAGGGACAAAAGGCATATAGAAGACCCCGGGGCCAATCGTGAACAAGAGCGTCTCTGGGGGGGATGGCCTGGTAGAGGAAAGAGTGTGAAGAAGTCGAGGCACTTGCTGTTTTGAGAAGTTTGCGAAAAGATCGCAGCAAGGCTGGCCCCACTTCTGAAATATTCTGTCTGCTACCACTTGATTTAGAGACCACTCGTAAGGCATGAGGATAGTTCTGCTCAATCTGTCCGCTATGACGTTGGACTTCCCGGGGATGTGCGTTGCTATCAGAAACCGTTGAGAGGAAATCACCCATTGCCAAAGTCTGAGTGCTTCTCGACATAGGGGGTAGGAATTTGTTCCGCCCTGCTTGTTTATGTACTACACCACAGACATATTATCCGTTTGAATTGCTATAGTCCCTGTGGGAAGAGAGCTCTGAAGGGCTTGCAACGTCAAAAGCACCGCCCTCATCTCCAGGACATTTATGTGCAGGTGGCGTTCTGATTGTTGCCATGTGCCCTGGACCGTCCTGCCCTGATAATGCCCCCCCCCACCCAATCAGGGAGGCATCTGTTGTCACCGTGGCAACTGGGGGGGGGGGGGAACAAAGGGTCTGCCCTGAAAAAGCTGAGGGGAAACCATCCACCAGGAGAGGTGATTCTTGCAAGATGGGGTTATCAAAATGTTGTGAGTCATTGGTAGCTGTTGAAAGGACCACTGAGAAAACAGCATCCACTGAAGGAGCCTCATGTGGAAGCGGGCTAATGGGAGTAGAAGAATCGCCGCTGCCATAGGTTCATAGGTTCATACTAGGCTATCTGCCCGAGGGCATTTACAAGCCTAGCCCATAGTTTTGTGGCTTACGCCACCCCTTTAGTATGGGGAACTATACCCATTATTTTGCTGTGCCTCTGTCGAGCAGTGACACTGAGGTAATCCCTGGGGTATATCTGCGATCTCCCATCCATTGGTCAAGATTTCTCTTGAACAAGGCCAGCGAGGTGCTCTGCCTCACACATACCGGGATTTTGTTCCACAGCATAGGGAGTCTTTGGGTGATGAATCTATCCCTCCAGCACGTCCTATTAATAGCCGTGTCGAGGTTTAAGTCTCCCGCCCTTGTGGCTCTGACGGATCTAGATTTTTTGAGGTGAAGCATATTCATCAAATCTGGGTATGACATGGCCTTGTATGTTAGGCAAAGGTCACCTCTGAGCAAGCGGTAAGCGACTGAATAGAGCTGGAGTTTTTTCAGTCGGGCAGCATAGGACAGATGTTTGAGACCCTTTATCCTTTTGGTGAGGAACTTTTGTGGCCTCTCCAGCTGCTGCAAGTGTCGGGTCAGATACATTCCGAATGGGGCATTGTACTCAATCATTGGTCTGATGAGTGATGAGTATAGGGAGACTATGACCTCCCTTGATCTAGATGAGAATCCCTTCATGATAAGGTGGGCAATGTAGAAGGTCTTCCTAACTACTTTAGCTACATGGGTGTCGAATGACAGACTACTATCAACCTGGGTCCCCAGGTCCCTGATAACTTCTTCTGTGCTCAGTAGCTAGGGGTAACCTTGTTTTTCCCGAAGGGTATGACTATGCATTTTTTGGCATTTAACTTTAGGCCATGGCTCTGGCACCAGTTATCCGTTTCTGTGAGACCCTTCTGAAGGATATCTGTGTCAGATGTGTTTTCTACTATGGCGCCCAGTTTGCAGTCATCTGCAAACTTTGTCAGCCATAACCCTCCTGTGTTTGCTTGTACTTCGGAAAAGTAGATGCCAAACAAGAGTGGGCCCAGGACTGAGCCCTGTGGTACACCACTTGTGACAGGCTTTGAGTCTGACATGGCGCCAGCAACTCTGACCCTGTGGGTTCTGTCACTCAGCCAGTTTGCAACCCATCTTGTGATGTATGGGTTAACATTTAAGCTGATGAGTTTTTCAATGATACCTGAGTGGGGTATTGTATCAAAGGCCTTCGCCAGATCGAGGTAGGCTGTATGGATTGCCTTTCCCTCATCAATGGCTTTGGTGACTGTTTCGAAAAAGTCAACCAAGTTTAGAAGGCATGATCTGCCTTTGACAAAGCCAAACTGGGATGGATCCAAAGTCTGCAAATTCCCTATGTCTTTATTTATGAGGTCCATTATGATCCTCTCCATGGCTTTGCAGATAAGGCTTGTCAAGCTAATGGGCCGGTAATTTCCAGGGTCGGTGGAGGCACCGCCTTTGTGAAGTGGGACCACAGTTGCAGTGTGCCACTCCATGGGTACGTATCCAGAGGTAAGACTATGATTAAACAGCTGTCCTAGGCCTAACGCTTCTTCTGTACCCATGAGGCCTAACGCTTTCAATACTAGCTTGACTTGAACTCTGTTGGGCTGAAACAGGGACTGAACATTCTGCCTTATGTCTGTCACTCTCTGAGGTGGTAATGTTGCAGACATTTCTGTGGTGTTTAATACGGCGCCTATAAAGTTTATACACTGACAAGGTGACAAGGAGGGCTTTGCAAAATTTATAGAAATACCTAGACTGTTGCAAAGTTGAATAATGTAATACCTGGCCATTATAAGATGCTGCTTGGTGGTAGCAGAAATGAGCCAGTCGTCTAGATATGGAAACACCTGGAATCCTTTTTGTCTCAGGTGAGCCATGACCACTGCCAAGCATTTGGTGAACACCCGGGGGGCTGTGGTGAGACCAAAGGGCAGGGTTCTGAATTGATAATGACTGGCTCCCAGCCAGAAGCGGAGAAACCTCCTGGAGCGCCTGTGTATCTTTATATGATAGTACGCGTCCTGGAGGTCTAAGGAGCACATCCAGTTGTCTCTGCCCAAAAAGGGTAGAATGGACTGCAGTGTTACCATCCGAAATTTTGTCTTTTGTACAGAGTTGTTCAATCTGCTGAGGTCCAAAATGGGTCTCCAGTCTCCAGTCTTTTTTGGTACCAAAAAGAATCTGGAGTAGATTCCGGATCCTAGCTGATCTGCTGGGACTGCCTGGATGACTCTTTTTTTCTAACAGCTTTTTTATTTCTAGCTGAGCCTGACCCCTCTGTGCGGGTGGTACATCTGGTAGGGGTCTTGGTGGTTGTACCAGAGGGGAAGTGAAGGGAATTTTGTAACCCTCGGATATGATCTTCTGTACCCATGTGTCTTGGGAGAGGGATTGCCAGGCTTCCGGGTACAGAGATAATCTTCCCCCGACTGCCTCCGAAGGCGGACAGTCGGGCAGCTTCTCAGGGATGCTGAAAGGGTTGGTCAGGGAAAGATTCCCTGGAACCCTGGTTCTGTGGACCCCCTCTGCCCCTGGGGCGGCATCTGTTATTATTCCCCCCTCTGCCTCTAGGGGGAAATTCACCACGTGCGGCAGGCGCGACTCCCTGTGGTTTGCGGAACCACATCGTTCCACCCCTCTGTCCCTTAGGATAAGGTCTAGAAGGTGTGGAAAAATGGACTCCTATGGCAGAGAGAGTCTTACCATCTTGCTCGCATCTGGTGAGGGTATTCTTCACCTGAGGTCCAAACAATTCTGAGCCATCAAAGGGGGTGTTGGTGAAGGACGCCTTGAAGGGATCGGCAGAGTTACAGAGTCGCATCCAAGCGTGACGTCTCAACGCAACACCTGTGCCAGCGGCCCTACTCGCTCCATCGGCTGCGTAAGAGATAAGCCGCATGGAGGAGTTAACAATGGAGTTCAGGGTGGCCAGCTGGGAGTTTATCTTGTCCTGATACCCCGCAGCAGAAGGATCCTGTACAGTTTCACCCAGCTCTTTGAGCAGGTCTCTCTGAAGGCGGGTGAAATGACATAAATAGTTCAGCGATCGCATAGTAAAGGTCGCTGAAGCAAATGTCCACTTGCCATACCTGTCCATGGTCCTGGACTCTTTGTTAGGAGGATGAACAGGTACAGAAGGATCAGCCAATTCCTTCTTAGGGGCTGCTGCTACCACCATAGCATCAACTGAAACGCCTTTGGTGAGAAAGGATTTGTCCTCTGGTGCAGAAATAAATTTAGAAGGCCTCCTAGGGGTAGGTTCCATTGAATCAGGAGCTGCCCACGCCTTTCTAGCCACTACCTCCATTAGTGGGTCGAAAGGGGGAGACATCCAGGAGGTGGAAGGGCGAGATCCAAAAGCGTCAAGGTAAACCGACCCGTCTTCGGAAGGTTTGAGAGTGGACCAATTTCCCCTCTGTTTTAGGATCTCTAGGATGTCTGAAAAAGAGACATCCTCAGAGGGGGATCTGGGGGAACCCTCCGACTCATCCAAGTCTGTGTCCGACGTGGCAGACTCGGGGGAGTCTATGTGCTTCCTCTTGCACTTTCTTTTCCTAGGGGGTTCCCCTGAAACTTCTGGGGAGCCCTCGGAAGAGGAGGAGACACCCAAGGTGGGTACCCTACGCTTTGGATCTCTGCTGTCAGATGTAGGAGGATGGCCAGAGACCGTAACAGGCACTGTAGAGGGAGGAGCTGCAGAACTTAACCTTGGAGTGGACATTGGGTCCAGCACGCTCCTCATCACCTCGAAGGCTCCCCTATCAGATACCAAAGGTAGTCCCGGCTCCGAACAGACCGGAACCGCCCCCGGCACCGACAGAGAAGGCTCCGAGAATGATGTCGGGGTCGAACTAACCAGAGCCGAAGCTCCGAGAGGGAGAGCAGGGTCGGACAAGGGTCCGATGCCACTCGCCCCCTCGGAGCAGACAATGGAGTCCCGGCGCCCGGACCTCTCCACGGACGGAACCAATGAAGAGGTCGGAGCCAACGACACCGGAGCCGAAGGTGGGAGTATCGGCTCCGACGTGGGTAAGGTTACGGTTCCGACAAACTCCGGCTCCGAACTCGAGAGGTGAGTCGGAGGAGGAATTGATAGCGGTACCGAAGGAGCCACAGTCTGGTGAGATGGGATCTGAAGCATTTGGGCTAGTGCCTGAGATTTTATGAGTCTACTGACCACCCTCTCGATGTCGTGGTCGGAGAGCCTGGATGACCTAGATGAGTGAGTCCTATGACTCCGCTCCGATAGGAGAGGGGATCTCGGAGCCGATTGGACGGAATCTAGCGAGAGGGATCTAGAGCGCTTGCGCGCTGGGGTCAGCTCCGATGCTGGTTTCGGATACCACTTTGCCCCCCCTCGGATCCGGATGGAACAGATGTCGGAGTGGAACCGATGTCGGAGCCATCTCGATAACGCCAGCCCTTGACTTAGGAGCTGGAGCAGAGGGTTTGGCGGTTTTTGAAGACTTCCCCGAGCCAGACTTGGACGGGGAGTCATCGGGCTTTAACAAGCCCCTTAGGATGAGCTTATTATGCCTCTCCTGCAGGACTCTTGAACTAAACCCGTGACAGACGGAACAAGAGTCCTGCAGGTGTAAAGGACCCAAGCAATAGACACAAGAAGTGTGACCGTCTGTCAGAGACATTTTCTGACAGCACGAGTCACACTTCTTGAATCCTGAGACCTTAGTGTCTTTGGACATAGTCCTAACCACAGTAAACACAGTCAGTCCACACACACACTCAACTTAAAATTAGAAAAGTTAAGGGAACTGACTAAAACCCATACACACAGACACTGTAAGGGGTGGGGAAACTAAGGTAAAGCCTGTAGGCCCAAAAATAAAAATTAACTAAAGAAGGGAAGAAGGCCTACAAAAACGGTTGTATGAATAAGGCAATTAGTAGGGACCT
The DNA here is from genome assembly GCF_019279795.1 of Protopterus annectens. NCBI lineage: Eukaryota > Metazoa > Chordata > Ceratodontiformes > Protopteridae > Protopterus > Protopterus annectens. Next base: position 521,875,271 of record NC_056732.1, read on the forward strand.
AAACAAGGGTAACTAACTGGAGAAACTACCTGAAAATTTAGTTTAATAGAATAAATCTCTTACTGACCTGAGCCGGTAAAAAAAGACAACCTCGCAGTGAAGCGGCAAACGAGATCTGGGGAGTTAGCGCATGGTATTGCGGGTTATAGGGCTGTCTCGAGCCAGTAAAAATAGCTCTTGAGCTATAGTATAGGCCGAGTCGGAGCTGAGGATTGGCTCCGAACCCATCCAGCAAGAATGAAGGCGAGAATGACAACTTAACATGGTACATTATTTTTGGATATTTAGTTGCTTGGAGTGTACAGAATTACTTCAAATTTTTTTTTTGGGGATGAAAAATAAAAAAAGTTATGTACTCATCATAACGTTCAAAATGTGTTGTCCATTTTTATTCTTCAACTGTTGGGTTCGGATTTGACTCAGCCGCTTCTTCCAGCTCGTGAAACACAAAATGTCGAGCTCCTCCCTCACCCACAATGCCCTAGTCACCTCACATACCTCAGATCTTGTTTGCTGCCCTTAAACCTGTAAGCATTATGAAAATAATAATTTGGAACTCAAACAAGGGAACATTAGTTCCTCCAGCATCTTTTGATCCTTCCAAAAGTCAAACAAGTAAAGGATTGGAGGGAGGGAAGTTGAGGAAGAATGAAAATGGACAACACAGATGGAACGTTATAGTGAGTACACAACTTTTTTTATTTGAAGTTGCCATTTTCATTCATTCTTCAACTGTTGGGACAGTCTCTCCAGCTACCTAAATCCCAAGAGGACTAAGGAAGGATATTCCTGAACACCACTGAACCAAAGGCTGCTCTTCCCTACAGACTCTATCCAATTTGTAATGAGCAAAAAAAAGTATGAGGATTAGCCCAAGCTGCAGCTGTACAAATATCATCCAATTAAGAAAGGCTGAAAACTTACCCCACAGACCTGCTGGAATGTGCTTTTGGTGGCTTTGGTAAAGAAAAGCCAAAGTTTTCGTAAACAATGGTAATACAATCAGTTAACCATTTGGCTAGTCCCTTTAGAAACTGGTTTGCCTAATTTTAATTCTGAAAGAGACAAACAATTGTTCCGATTTCCTCAAATTTTTGGTTCTATGTAGATAAAACTGTAACTGTCTGTGAACATCCAAAAGGTGTAACATATACTCTTCTTTATTTGAAAACTTGGAAAGAAGACTGGAAGGTTGATGGTTTGATTAATATTGGATTCCGACACGACCTTAGGAAGAAAAAAGGACTGGTCCGTAGGGATACTCTATCCTTATGAAAAATCAAATAAGGAGGTTTGGATGACAGAGCCTGTGACTCTGATACTCTTCTAGCAGAGATAATGGCCACTAAAAAGATAATATTCCGGGTCAAAAATTTTAGTTCACACTTAGTTGACTGTTTTACAAACTTTAACACAATCCTCATTTGAACTAAATTCAAATCCCAAGGAAGTACGGGATCTTTCAATGGGGGTCTAAGTAGAAAAGTTCCCCTTAGAAAAGCTTTACACAGTTTGAAGGATGCCAAACAATGTTACTTACTCTTGTATGAAAACTGGAAATGGCAGCTAGTTATGCTTTTACTGTAGAAGAGCTAGCACCTTCATTGAAAATTGTAGCTAAAAATTCAAGAACTTCAGGAACCGGTGCTGAAAAGGGATATATATCCTTTTGCTGCACCCAAATGACAAATCTTTTCCATTTACTTCTGTAAAGTTTCCTACTGGAAGCTTTGTGGGATGAAAAGAGAATCTGACGGATAGGGGAGGATATCCTGGGCTGTCTAGCAATCAACGGAAGTGGAGAAACCATCCGGTCAATTTTAGACCAGGAATGTCCAGATGAGTCATGTCTGTCAGTGAGACAGTAAGTCTGGAGTTCACGGGATCATAGGAGATTACTAGGCCAATGACCCTGGGGCCCTACAAGCCTAGCCAAGAGTTTATCCATAAAAAGAAACCTCAGTCAGCACCTGTCTTCCCTGTCAGTGAGGGACATAGGTGGAACCCCTGGGACAAGTTTGTGGTTTCCCATCCACTCATCAAGGTTGCGCTTGAAGATGGTCAGCGAGGTACTCTGACATGTATGGGAAGACTATTCCAGAGACGGGGCAGCCTCTGGGGGACAAACCTGTCTCTCCAGCAGGTTTTGTTGATGTTGCATATTAGATTCAGGCCTTTCGTGTGGGTAACATGCGAGGAGTTAGACTTATGGATATGGAGCATCTCTAGTAGGGCAGGGTCCGAGATTGCCTTGTAGGTGAATCAAAGATCACCTCTAAGCAATATGTACGATACCAACTAGAGTGATAGTGATTTGAGCCTGCCCACATAGGTCAGGTATTGCAGGTCATGGATACTCTTTGTGAAGTATTTCTGTGGCCTTTCCAGTTGGTGCAGATGTTTGGAGAGGTACATACCAAATGGGGCGTTGTATTCAATTACTGATCTAATGAGGGAGGAGTACACAGAGGTAATAACCTCCTTTTTTCTGGATGAAATCCCTTTACTTATGGAATAAACCAAGTAAAAGGCATTTCTGACTACTGCCGCTACATGATGGTCAAATGTGAGATTATTATCAACCTGAGTACCCAGGCCTCTCACCACAGGTTGTGTGCTTAGGGGGTTGCCGCTGATGTGATAATCAGTAGGGGCCGTGTTTTTGCTGAATAGTATGATGATACTTTTTTTGCATTTAGCTTGAGGCCAGGAGTCTGGCACCAGTCATTAGTTGCTGTAAGACCCTCACGCGGTATGCTAACATCATTTGGGGAGTCAATGACAGCACCAAACTTACAGTTGTCTGCAAACTTGGTCAACCACAGGCCTTTTGTCTTTGCCTGGACCTCTGAGAAGCAGATGCCAAACAATAGGGGTCCCAGGACTGATCCCTGGGGAACTCCACTAATGAAAGGTCTACTACTGGAGGTGGAGGTGCCTATTTTGACGTTGAGGGTCCTGTTGGTGAGCCAGTTGGCCACCAACCTGATGAGAGAGGGATTTATGCCAAGGTGTGGTAGCTTCTCGATAATGCCAGAGTGGGGGATTGTGTCAAAGGCCTTGGCCAAGTCAAGGTAAGCCGTATGTACTGACTCAGCTTCATCTAGGGCCTTGGTAACGGTCTCAAAGAAGTCAACCAGGTTCAAGAGGCAAGAACTGCCCATGACATAATCAAACTGGGTGGGGCCAAGTGCTTGGAGATTGCCTATGTCCTTCTTTAGGAGTTGTATCTAGAATCCATGGAGGACGAAGTAGATGAGGCCAAAGAAAGGGAAACCAAACCTGACGAAGCCAGTAAGGGGCAATGAGGATAACTGTGCTCTTCAATTGAGATGCTTTCTGAGGAAATTTGGGGATTAGTGGTACTGGGGATAGACGTGCAAAAGAGACTGGGGGGGGGTTGAGAAGTAGAGCATCCCTTGGTGTCTCCCCTGGTGGGGGAATCAGGACAAAGAACCCCCTACTGCACTTGTTGAGAGGAGATGCAAAGAGATAGCAGCACAGCTGTCCTCAGACAGAAAATCCTTTCTGCAACCTCCATGTTGAGGGACTGTTCATGAGGTATTAAAAATAGACCTGCTTAACTTGTCTGCAATCATGTTGCATTTCCTCTGAATGTGCGCTATCAAAACTTAATTACATGACATCACCTATTGCCACACACTCATAGCTTGTCAGCAAAGGCAGTAAAATGTGGTTCCCTCTTGGTTTGTTGATGTACAAGACCACTGACAATGTCGGTCTGGACCGTAACAGTCCCAGTAAGGAGTGTGTCTTGGAAGGCCTGCAACGCTAGGAGGCCAGGTTTCATCTTCAGAAATTCATATGCATGTTGGTCTCTTCGGGGGACCATATGCCTTGGGACTGTTTTCCCCAGGAAGTGCTCCTCCACCTGATCTGGGAGGCGTCTATAGTCACTATGGCTTTGGGTTGGGGAGAACAAAGGGATTACCTTATTGTACTTGACTGGAGTGTATTCTATCACAGAAAATAATTTTTGAAAGCCTGTGTTACTTTGATCTGACTGGATAAAGTTTGGTAAAAAATGGACCACTGAGTTGCCAATGTCCACTGAAGAATCCTCATATGGTATCTTGCCAGTGGTACAGAATGATTGTTGCTGACATGGATCCCAAAGCTTGAATCATCAGTCATCCTGAAAGAGAGGAACTTTGAATGATCTTTCCGACCTGGAACTGAGTAGTTTGAACTCTTGACAGAGATAGACAGGCTACTTGAGTGACCATATTGAGCAAGGCACCGATTAATTTAAATATCTGTGATGGTTCGAGATGAGATTTGTTGTGACTGATTGAAATCCCCAGTTGGGAGCATAACTGGAGTACATACTCTCGGGCCAGAATCAGATGATGCGTGGTCAGAGAGTTATGAGCCAGTCATCTAGATATGGAAGTACCCGGAATCCTCCCCAGTTGGGAGCATAACTGGAGTACATACTCTCGGGCCAGAATCAGATGATACGTGGTCAGAGAGTTATGAGCCAGTCATCTAGATATGGAAGTACCCGGAATCCCCGCAGTCTCAAGTGAGCTCTACTACTGCCATACACTTGGTAAACATCCTGGAGGCTATGGTGAGATCAAACGGCAGAGCTCTGAATTGGAAAGGACTGACCCCAGCCATGAAAGTAGACATTTCCTGGATCATCTGTTTATTTTGATATGATAGTACTACTCCTGAAAATCTATCAAGCACATCCAGTCATCTTTGTGCAGAAAAGGCAGAATGGACTGAACCATGACCATCTGGAACTTTGTGTACTGAACTGACTGATTCAGCTTGCTGAGATCCAAAACTGGTCTCCAGTTCCCTGTTTTCTTTGGCACTAAAAGAATCTTAAGTTCTGGAATCTTTCTGGTCTGGGGGTACTTCTTGTATGACTCTCTTTCTAGCAGCTTGTTTATTTCTAGTGCTGCTACTTCCCTCAAACAGAATGGACTGTCAGGGAGTTTGCTTACTACTAGTGGGGGAGGATGAGAATATGGTATTATATAACCCTCTGGATATTATTCTCTGCACCCATAAATCTTTTGTAATTTTTAGCCAGCCTCTCTGATGCACAGAATAGTGACCCCCAACTGCCTACAGAAATGGACAGTCAGGCCTCCTTTTAGGATTGCTGACAGGATCTGTCAGAGAAAGCTTCTCTAGATCCCTGGGGTTATGCAGACCCTCTCTGTTGTGTGGACACAGCATCTTCCATTAGAATTCCCCCCTGCCCTGGGAGAACTGTCTCCATGTGGATCTTGGAAGGGGCCCTGGGATGTTTTGAACCACATTTTCTGTCCGCCTCACTGGTTCCTACAAAAGGTCTGCTGAGAGACTGAAAAATGTATGCCCACATCAGACAGGGTTGTTCCTTTCTGCTCACACCTAGTGTATGTGTCTTTTACTTTAGGGCCAGATAAGGAACTTCCTTCAAAAGCAGCAATGACAAGGGAAGATTTGAAGGTTTCCACAAAGTTTCACAAGTGCATCCAGGCATATCTTCTGATGTAAATGCCTGAACCCGCAGCCCATGAGGCATCTTCAGCTGCATGGTAGATCAGTCCATTTCAAACTCGTCCATGAGGCTTAAGGGGAACCAACTGCAAGGCAAGAGTACTCTCTGCCTTGGAGGACATGGTCCCATGAAATGTGTCAAATAATTCAGTGACTGAAGGTCAAAGGTGGGCGAAGCAGACATGCGTTCCAAAGGACAGAGGAAATTTTTGTCCGCTAGTTCATTTTTCGTGGCTGCCACTATGACCATGGCATCAACTAGTACTCCCGTCCTCCGATACTCTCCATACTTCGGTGGTGCCAGGATCCTTGGGTCTCTTGAGGAAAGGTACAACGGTGTCAAGATCCTTCCATGTCCACTGGGAGACCAAATCAATGAGCTCATTTGTGGCCATAGTCACCCAGGAGGTAGATAGGCCAGCTCCAAAAGCCTCCAGGAATACAGACGCCTCTTGGGAAGGGTTGTTGGGAGACCAACCACCCCTTTGCTTTAGGAGTTCTAGGATGTCTCCAAATAAGAAGTCATTGGGTGGTTAATTTGGGGACACTTCCTCCTCATCAAAGTCAGTATCTTGTGTGACAGATGCTTGTGGAGAATTCAAGTCCCTCCTTTTATACGTTTTATTCTGGAAAGTTTATCGGTGGTATGCTCCTGAGAAATGCCAGAAGAAATTAGTATACCCTGCTTGGTAATCCTGGTGACCAACTTGGGCTGGCTGTTCCAATGGCACAGTTGGTTGAGGCTCTACGCACAAGAGACTAATGGGTTGGGTAGTCAGGAAGAGAAGTCCCAACTCTAGGAACATAAAACACTCTCTCCACTACCTCAAAAGCAGAAAGCCTAGGACGAGACTCACAGCTCTGATTAGACATACTTACAGACCCTAGGCTCCCTCCGCCCTGAAAGCAGACAGACTACTAGAGAAGGAAGTTGGAGCTGAGCTACCTAGCACCAAAGCTCTGAGGGGTAGGGATGGCTCTGACAGCTTTTGAGTCTACTCCAACACCCCGGATCCGGCATCAAAGTTACGGCTCAGAGTAATCTGGCTCCTAAGTGCTCAGCGCAAGTCCATGCAGGAGTTGAAGATACTAGTATCTTCGGATCGGACGCAGATGACACAAGAATCTTCGGGTCCAAAGGCTCTGAAACCAATCGTCAGATTGGAGAAGGTGCCAATAATCGTACTAATAAGGGCCTCTGTACCCGATGGGGTGGGAGCTGGAAGAACACCATTTGAATCTGCATTGAGAAGAATTTCCTTATAATCCTCTCCACATTGGCTTCAGACGTTTGGAAGAATGTGTAGAAGATGCAGTTGATGATGGTCTGGAATGGGGATGCCTCAGAGATCGCTCCAAAAAGGGGAAGGTAGCAGAGAGGAGATGGGATCCAGGACCAACTGTGGCAATTGGATCCTAGGTGATTTTTCTGCTCTAGACTACAGATTCAAAAGGCTTGGATCTAAAGCTTTAGAAATTTTACAAGGAGGTTCAGAACCCAAACAGAAGTTGCTGGATCCAGGGAATGCTTTCTCAAAACTTTTTTGTCAGACTGCTTGGGGGGTTTGAGCCACAGATGATGATGATGCAGACTTGGAGGACAGCAAACCTCTTAGGATTAACTGACTTTTCGGGTCACTCAAGGCTCTAGGATTAAAAGCTTTACAAATATTGCAATTAGAATCAAGATGCACTGAGCCTAAACAAAATATGCATATAGAATGCGAGTCAGATAATGGGATTTTATGGCCACAGGCCATACATTCTTTAAAACCCAAAGGTTTCTCAGATATTTTCCTAACCCTATACACTATCTAATACTATAGAGAAGGAAATAAGCAAAGTTTCTTTTTTTTAAACAGAAAAGGGAAACAATTGCCAACAATGGTAATTAGAACCCTTATAGGCCCCTAAGCTAATTAGAACCCCTACAGACCCTAGTCTAATTAGAACCCCCTACAGACCCTAGGCTCCCTCCGCCTTGAAAGCAGACAGACTACTAGAGAAGGGATTTGGAGCTGAGCTATCTAGCACCAAAGCTCTGTGGGGCACGGATGGCTCTGACAGCTTTGGAGTCCATTCCAACACCCCGGATCTGGCAATACATTAAGGAGGGAATACCAACGATGGTAATTAAGAATTACAGAAGTAATTAAATAACTAAGTGGTAAAAAGGAGAAGGCACTAGAAAGATTTAAGTAATATAAAGAAAATAAGTTTATAAAGTTAGAGTTATAATGAAAGTTAACTCACAAGAAAAATGCTGCTATACTGAAGAGTATATAGTGACGACGTCTATACACTAAGGAGACAAACGAGATCTGAGGCATGTTAGGTGACCAGGGCATTATGAATAGGGAGGAGCTCGTGAGTTTCAGTGTTCAATGAGCTGGAAGCAGTGATAGGGTCAGATCTGAAACCAACAGTTGAGGAATCTGACTTTTTTTTTTTTTCAGAAATGTCTTTACTAAAGTAAAGGAGTCTTGGATTATGTTTTGCAGATTTTCAAGGTTTTGGGCCAAGCAAGAATGAAAGCATTCTTGGTTGCTTTGGGTGCTGTACTGAAGTCCATGATGAAAATGTTAAGAGTATGGCCCCAACAATGGATCCTTGGGGGACAGCAACAGTTATGGGAAGAAAAGAAGTGAGTTCATTTTGCCACTTAACTGCATGCAATCTATTAGAGAGGTAACTGTGAAACCAGGCCAGTACAGGGTTACAGAGCCCTAGGATTAAAAAAAAAAAAAAAAAAGGTTTTGTAGGAGAATGCGATGAGAAACTATTTCAAAGGCTAACATTTCAAAAAGGTCCAGAAAAAGAGAAGATATACAAGGTTACCTTCATTTCTGCTTGTAATAACTGTATTAAAGCAAAGGAAGGCAGTGGTGGTGCTGTGCTGAGAGCGAAACCCATGATTACATGGGGACAAAAAGGAAAATTTTGTGACGTAACCAAGTAGTTGGACCCACGCATATTTCAAAAATACTTCAGATAACGGGGATAGTATACTAATTGATCTGTAGTTATTGAGTTCATCGTAGTTGCCATCTCTATGGAGGGGCAGAATGTAACATTTTTTCCAGAGCAGCTGGACATAAGATTCTTTGACAGAATATACTTAATATGTAATGACGTCACCATCTATTAATTTAAAACGGCATGACCATCCAGATATCATAAATAACAATCCTGTATTTACTTCAATACTTTGTGAATATGTATATTGCATATAATAAATAAATAACTACTAAATACATATGTATATATATATATAAGTAAATATTTTATATTAAAAATAAAAATAAAAATTATAACTTATGAATCACTACTTAATAAAACACTAGAATTTTATATAAAGAATACTTCAATTTTTATATGAAAAATACATCAGTTTCTACCTATATTGTGTTTCACCCAATGAAATACCATAACTAATACTTGTAAATAAATTTTGTTAAAACTATATAATATTTGCTCTTTCTTGCGGCATATTTGCCAGTGATACATAGTCATTTAAACCTGGTTCAAACATTGCTGCCAGTCTAAATTGCCACTGGCTCTCCTTTTTTAGAATAGTCTTTCAATTCCCAATTCTAGGGTTGATCTGTACTGTTTCCAGAATACCGAACACAAATTTATCAAATTTATCACAAACAATCAAATGCCTACATAAAGCATTTGTGGTTTTATCATTTAAGTGTTCATATAGTCTGTTCTTTAACATTCGTTCAGTTTTACCTACATAAAAATGTCGGCTTGTCGTACACCAAGCCAAATATACTACCCCTCTTGTATTACAATTGCCCTTTTTAAAAAATACTTTACTCCCAATATTGTTGTATAAAACTACTGTAGTTTCCTTGATAATGCATTAACAATATTTACACATGCCACATTGTTTAGTACCCTGATTAACTTGACTAGTGTTATCAATACTGTATTCTAATAACTGTTTAATATTGTGACCCACTCTATTGACAAATTTTGGCTTATTGCCTACTTTGTCTAGAATTTCCTTCTTGGTTCTGAAAATATTCCAATTTCTTTCAAAAGCTTCTCGGACCAATTGGGTATTCATATTATACTGCAAAATACAAGCCTTTGTAAAATTTCCTGGTTTTAAACCATTTTCACTTTTCTGTGATACCTCTTCTAAACAAGCACCTAGTAAGGGTATATACTTAATACCCCATTGTGTGTACACTTTGTGAAGAATATTTTCTAAGAGCTCTGGTGGATAACCCCTCTCCAAAAACATATGGGAAATAGTATTGAATTCCTTAACTAAATCCTTTTTACAGGAAGTCATCCTAGCAACTCTTATGGCCTGTCCCTTCACTATACTAATTTTTTGTCCCAACGAATGTTCACTTTCAAAGTGTAAATAAGCATTGCAAAAAGTCTTCTTTCTATATACCAAAGATTTGAATTTCTCTTTTTCTTTTGAAATTGTTGTATCCAAGAAATTAATTGCATTTTGGTGATACTGGTACGTAAATGCCAAAAAATTATTTGCTGCAATATACATATTCACAAAGTATTGAAGTAAATACAGGATTGTAATTTATGATATCTGGATGGTCATGCAGTTTTAAATAAATAGATGGTGACGTCATTACATATTAAGTATATAAATGTAATTAAATTGGTGTTTCCATTTTATTTCTGATGAAGTCTCATTTGGAGATGAAAGCGCTAAAATGGTTCATTAAAGAACTTGGATTTTATCTTTGAAGTGGTATTTGTTTATCTCTGTAAGAGTATCCGTTTATCCAGACAAGGTTTCGGTTTTTTTTTTTGGTTTCTGTACATTGTTTTCTCAGTTATGCTTATTTAGTTCTTTGACAGAATAGTTTATTAAGGTGGATAATGGGAAGACTAATGCTTCAGCTGCAGTTTTAATATATCCTGTTGGTAGATTGTCAGGTGCTAGGTAGGTGGGACTTCACTTTACGAGTCTTTTAATGGTAGCTGTAGAGACCGGATGAAAACAGAATGAGTGAGTGAAAATTTCAGGCTGTGCTGGAGTTTGCAGAGTACAGCTGATTAAGATGAAATGCTCATCTTAAAAAAGTTTTACAAATTTCCTGTGCAACAACAGAGGTAGAGCTGAACTCTAGACAGAAGCTGAAATAGTTGCCAGATGATTTTTTTATTGTAGAGAAGCTGCAGCCTGCAACAAATAGACATACATGTATACATGCACAAATGCATTTATATTTATAACTACATCTATATCTATACAATTACATGTAGGGAAACATAGTGAACATCACAGTGTCTAAGCAAAAATGGGGCAGCTGACTTGGATATATCAACTTTCATTTTACTCTAACAATGTACACAGTCTTGAGTGTGAAGGGGTATTTGTAGGGATAAGGAAATTTCTCCTTACTACCAAGTATAGACCATCTCACCGTTAGTATATTCAGAGATAAAAGTGTGAGGACATGAAGGTCAGTGATTAGTCTTCTCAACTTAATAGAAGTTATGTACTTACCATAACTTGGCAGCTGTGTTGTCCAATTTCATTATGCATCACGAATGGGTCTTTGGATCTGTCCTCTGATCCAATTTGGCCATTTCTTCCAGACATATGATCCAAGCCTCACACTCCTCCCTATCCCAAAATGCCTCACTCCTCTTAAAACCCTCAGATCGAGTTTGCTGCCCCTTCCTAAAGATGGTCAGAACAACAGTAGTAGACAGACAAAGAAAGCGACCAACCAGAGCCCAAACTAGGAACTAATGGGTTCCCTTATCCTCTAAATCTCTCTCATCTGTAAAGGGAAGGGGGGAAGGAGGGTGGGATGTGATGCATAATGAAATGGACAGCACAGATGCAAAGTTATGGTAGGTACATAACTTCTAATCTGATGTTGTCCATTTCATTATGATTACGAATGGGTCAGAGTCCCCAGCTAAACAAACCCTGGGAGGACCTCAAGGAAGGATATGCTTAAGCACCGTGGAACCAAAGGATGCTCTGCTCCTGGAAATAATGTCCAACTTGTAGTGAAATACAAACGTATGAGCTGTGGACCAAGTACCTGCAGCGCAAATTTCATCAATTGGGAGTTGTTGCAGAGAAGGACGATGAAGTAGATAAAGACCTGGTAGAGTGGGCTCTAACTGGATGGGGAAGTTGCTTCTCCTTGCTGAGAATAAACTGCAGAAATACAATAAGTACTCCATTTGGCTAAGGTGACCTTGGATACAGCCTGGCCTAATGTATTTATGGAAAAGGCAATGAACAACTGTTCAAATTTTCTGTGAGATCTAGCGCTGTGCAAGTAAAAGCGCAACTTTCTGTGCGCATCCAAGGAATGTAGCATGCACTCGTCTTTACTGGAGTAGTTTGGGAAAAATACAGGCAAGTGGATAGTCTGGTTAATGTTAGCCTCTGAGGCGACCCTTGGTATGAATGAAAGATTTGTTCTAATAGAAACGCTATCAAAGAAGAAAGTTATATATGGTGGTTGAGAAGACAGAGCTTGCAATTCTAACACTCTTCTAGCTGATGTAATGTCCACTAGGAAGACAGTCTTCAAATACAAAAACTTTAACTCACATGAGCTAGCAGGTTCAAAAGGTTTCTGGGTAAGTCCCTGGAGTACCAATATAAGATCCAAGGAGGAGAAGGATCTTTAAATGGAGGTCTGAGATGAAAAATCCCTTTCATAAAAGCCAGACATAGCTTAGAAAGTGAAACAGTAGAGGGAAAATGAATGACCGTCCCGACATGGAAATTCGTGACAGCCGCCAAGTTGCGCCTTTATAGTGGAAAAACTAGCTCTGTGTTGGAAAAACAAGCTAAGAAACAAAGACATCCAGAACTAAAGCAGAAAAGAGGGGTCAGTTTTCCTCTGTGAAGTCCAGATGGAAAATCTCTTCCATTTGCTACGATATACTTTCTTGGTGGAGGACTTCTAAGAAGGGAGAGTAATTTTGCAGACCGGATAAGCTAGCCTGGACTTTTGTACAACCACTAAAGTGAAGAAACCATGCTGTCAGTTTGAGGGATCGAAATATGGAAATTTGGGTTTCTGACAGATGGGAAATGAGATCCTGCCTGGCATCCAGTATCCATGGAGGATATGTGATGTGAGGCCACAAGAATGGGAACCATACCAGAGTATTAGCTTGGTCTTCAATCTGCTAGCTTTCTGTGGAACTTTGGGTACCAGGGGCATCGTAGGATAAGCATAGAGGAGATCCAGGGGCCAATCATGGACTAGAACATCCCTGGGTGACTCCCCTATGGGGAGGATCAGAGTGAAGTACTTGCTGTACTTGTTTAGGGGAGAGGCAAAGAGGTTGCAGAAAGGCTGGCCCCAACAGCTGAAAATTAGATTTGCTACTGACTAGTTCAGGAACCACTCATGCAGACTTAAGATTGATCTGCTCAGTCAGTCTGCCAGAACACTGGACCCCCCTGGGATGTGTGTTGCAGTGAGAAAGCAGTTTGAAGAAATTGCCCATACACAAACCCTGATGGCCTCCCTGCACAACTGGTATGAACAGGTTCCCCCCCTGCTTGCTGATGTACCAAACCACTGACATATTGTCTGTCAGAATTGCAACTGTCCCCAGAGAAAGGCAGTCCTGAAAGGCTTGCAATGCAAGAAGGACAGCTGCCATTCTTCTAATGCCCCTATCCAAGTCCTCATCTCTAGAACATTTATGTACAATTTGGCCTCTGTTGTGGACTACGTGCCTTGGACCATCTTTCCCTGAAAATGCCAACTCACCCCAACAATGATGTGTCCGGGGTCACAGTGGCTGTAGGAGGGGGAAGAATGAAGGGTCTGCGGAATGGAGGTCATCTGAAAGGATCCACCATTGCAGATGACGCCTGCAAATTGGAGTGAGCCTGACTGGGGTTGACAACGGATGGCACAGAATAGACTATTGTACTGCTAGGATCCACTGCAGAACTCGCATAAAGAACCTGGCTAGGGGCATTAGAAGAATGGCAGCTGACATGGATCATAGGATCATGATGACCAGTTGAGCTGGTGGAGTCGGGGTGTCTTGTAAAAGTTGAACCTGCTGTCTCAAGGATCTTATTCTCTGGGAAGGTAGGGCTGCTATCTGTGTGATTGTGTTCAATTGTGCCCCTATGAATTCAATATCCTGTACAGGAGTCAGCTTGGATTTTTCCATGTTCACTGTGATTCCCAGGCAATGGAACAGTTGCAGCATAACCTGAATAGCCTGAAGTAGTTGATGACTTGTGGGTGCCATTAGGAGCCAACCATCCAAGTAAGGAAACACCTGGAATCCATGCAGAGGTGAGCTGCAACCACTGCCACGCATTTGGTGAGCACCTGGGAGGGCAGTAGTGAGACCAAAGGGCAGTGCTCTAAACAGGTAATGTTTGTCCCCTGCTGAAGAGCAGATATCTCCTGGACTGGCTGTCTATTTTGATACGATAGCAAGTGTCCTGGAGGTCTACAAAGCACATCCAGTTGTCCTTGTGCGGAAGCAGCAGAATGGACTATACCATAACTATGCAGAACTTAGACTTCTTTACAAATAAATTTAGACTGCTCAGATCCAATATGGGCCAAAGGTCCCCTGTCTTCGCTGGCACCAAAAAGAAGCATGAGTAAGTTCTACCTCCTAGTTTTGTAAGGACCTGTTGGATGACTCTTTTGTCTATAAGTTTTTGAATTTCTAGTAGGGCGCACTCTTCCTCTGACTGGGTGGCATGTCAGGGAGATGCTTCTCGGAACTGGGAGGAGGAAGGGAAAAGGGAATATAGTAACCTCTGGAAATTATATTTAACATCCAGGTGTCATTTGTTATGCTTGCTCAGGCTTCTGGGTATAACAAAAGTCTGCCCCGACTGCCTCCAGATTAGGACAGCCTAGCAGCACTTCAGAAGTGCTGAAAAGGCCTGTAAGAGAAAGGCTCCCTAAAGCCCTGGTTTTGTGGACCCCTTCTCCCTCCGGGGCAGCATCTACCACTGAATCCTCTCCCTCTAGAAGTGGATTTGCTTTGAGAGTCAGGAAAAGGCCCTTTGGACTTACAGAACCACATCTCCTTCCTACTCCGTCAGTTACTGGAGAAAGTCCAGTGGGGGGAAGCAAACTTGATCCTTATGGCAGATAAGGTCTTGCCTTCTTGTACACTGCAGGTAAGAGGCTTGGCTTTTTTACTGATGGCCCAAACAAGGAGGAACTGTCAAAGAGGGGGTTAATGAACAATGCCTAAAAGGGGTACGCAAACCCAGACAGTCTCATCCAGGCATGTCTCCTGAGGGCTATGACTGCACCAGCTGCTCATGACATACCTTCTGCAAAGTGGGAGATTAACCTCATTGAGGAGTTAGCAAATGGGGCCATAGTGGTCAGCTGGGGGAAATCTTTTTAAGGTTTTCCTTTGACAGTAACTGTGTCAGACAGGTAGAAATTTCCTTAATCAGATCTCTCTGAAGGTGCGTGAAGGGTGTCAGGTAATTCAGTGCTCTCAGCACAAAAGTGGCTGAGGCATACAGGCGCTTCCCATGCCTGTCCAAAGCCTGAGACTCCTTGTTCAGGGGGTGAAAAGTGCAGCTCTGTTTGGCGAGCTCCTTCTTTGCGGCTGCCGACACCACAATGGCATCAACTGGGGCATCTTTACTCCAAAAGGGGTGATCCTTGGGGGGGCCAAGATATTTGTCCCCGCATTTAGGAACTGGCTCCATGGTGTTAGGCTCCTTCTAACCCTGGTTTGCCGGGGGGGGGGGTCACTCAGGATGTAGATGGTCCTGTCCTGAATTCCTCCAGGAACAATGACTCCTCCAAGGAAGGGGGTTGGGAAGACCAGCCACCCTTTTGCTTCAAAATTTCTAAGCTATTTCCGAAGGAAATATCTGGTGGAGATCAGGAGGACCCCTTCCCCCTTCGCTGACATCAGTGTCCTCTGTCAACGACTCCAAAGGTGAGTCCAGGTGCTTCCTCTTGCACCGGCGCTTCCGAGGAACCTCCTCTGCAGGGTACTCAAGGGAGGATTCAGAAGACAGGAGGACCCCTTGCTGAGGGGTAGGCTGCAGGCTCTCTGGGAGGGGCTGACAATGGATTGGATGTATGGGAGCAAAGCCCTGATCTGCAGGTGACTGAGTAGGGCCTGGCAGAAGTGGGATCATGTCTCAAGGCATGCAGAATGCCCTCTCTGCCACCTGGAATGCCAACAGAACCTGCCCATTACCCCAGGCGCCAAAGCCACCAAGAGACAGAAGGACAAGGTCATTCCAGATCTGACACCTCCAGAAGGCACAGGCCCCCAAAGCTGTTGAAGGCCGAGGCCCCAAGGAGAACGGACTACTCTGAAAAGGTCAGAGACGACACCAACCCCAAGGACCCAGCACCGACATCTTGGATCCGGGACTGGCTCCATTCCAATGGAATCAGGGACAAGCCGCTCTGGGACACAGTCAGAGTTGAGGAAAGGGATATTCTGTCCTCCAACGCCAGCCCACTCGGGAGTGTCAGGTCCCGCAGCTCCAAAGCCGAAGATCAGGTCGGAGCAGAAGGCTGCAGTATCGGGGTCGTTCTCATGGATACAGCAAGGGTCGGAGAAGGCAAGATCCCCAGCTGGATCGGACAGCTGAGGGGATCTAGGGGAAACAGTGGAACGGGTCAACCTAACTGACGACATGCTTGGCCAGACAGTCTGAACAGGTGAGAGAGATTTACTGTTGGCGAGAAAAGAATAAAATAATCTTTGACACTTTTATAAATATCATATATAACATAGTGACACGAGTACACACACACAATTATAAAACAAAAAAAAGCATTACAAAAATTTTCTTTCCTTTCATGCATTATACACGTATAGTATGAACTACTGTTCAATTTAACATTACATGGATTGCTGAAGTCCTGCCTTCCCTGAAATTTCACTCTTCTTCCTCCCGAACTTGATTCTATATGTATTATTCACACAACTTCCATTACTTCCTTGCAAATGCCTTCTCTGCATTGAGACCCAACAACAATAGTAGATTTTTCTTGCCCTCCGCTTCCTTCTGAATTATCACAATCATTCTGTTAATGTTGCCAAATGTTTGCCTCCCCTATACAAAGCCACATTTATCTGTATCTGTCAGTTGCAGCAACACGTCAGTCATTTCCTTATCTAATACAGGCATAACAGTTTTACAGCCGTGGTTCAAAAGTGAAACTGGTTTATATAAGGTCGAATTTTTATCTCATCTTTTTCTATCTTAGCTATGAATTCAAGCATATTATTGTGAGCAAAAATTGTTCAATGAATTTTATAGGCAGAAGGGTTTTATTTTGGGGAAGGACAGTGATACCTGCCTTGAGCAGGTAGTGATGAAACAATTACTTTTATTAATGTATGCCTTTAAATGTGTGTTAATTGGTTTTGTTATTATTGGTTAGCCAATCCTGACACATGGTTGTGTATTTAAAAGTGAGCATACGTATCTTTATGGTATTTTATTCTGATGAAGTCCCCGTTTTGTGGGATGAAAGCACTTAATATTTTATGTAATAAAAGTGGGTCTTGGTGGACTCGGATTGTTTTCTTTTCTTCAGTTACTTCTAGTATCGGTTTATTTTGTGGTGTTTTTCGTTTTGGATCCAATCCGGAGACTGCATGGATTCTCTTGACCAATTTAGTCTGTTCACCGACGTTGGGCGAATGTGGAGACAGACCTTCTCAAAGAAGAGGTCTCCATTCTAAACGAGGAGTTGACTAGGTTGATTTACTTTCCCAAAACAACAGAGTTGGGAATACTTCTAGAGTTCTTTCTGTTCACCTTTCCTCTCTGAACTGTTTGGGAGAGGTATCTGATGGTCAGCATGGTGGTTTGGATTTGATTGGCTTCTCTGAACAGCTGACTGGTGGTTTGGCGTCACAGCAAGGAGGAAATGGGGCAGATGGAGAGCAATGCGGTACCGGAATTGTTCCCTTAGTAAGTTGAGCTGAAGATACTACTTCTGGACAGCATAATTCCAAATAAAATAAAAGGAAACATTCAAGCCTACAAAATGAAGGTACTGTGTTAAATAACCGTGCTGTTTTTAATGTGGAACAGCCCTGTACTAGTACGCAAGCATTGCAAAAATGGAGTGAACAGTCTTTCTAATATAGGTAATGCAGACTCTAGGCTGTCTGGCCTAATAACAAAGAATTTCTGCTTTTCATCCAACAATGAACAGTGGATAATAGACCAGATGGTCAGCTGGGTAGTTTGAATAATGCAGTTTTTAGCTCAATGAAAAATATGATTTATCATTTAGAGAAAAGACTATTTAAATTGAAGTCTTTACAGATTGACATAGCTTATTTAAATGAATGCATTGTTTTGAAGGTTGTACCACAAGGATTATGTAATTTTAAGTTTCCTTTTGGTATTTTTATAATGATGAAGTAATTGCAGACTTTGTTAATTTTTTTGATGATGTGGGGTTGGGGTTGATACAGAAATCTGTTCAGTATTAGGAAACACAGAGAGATTCTTTTTTGCAGGAGATTAATACACTGGATACAATAATTTGCCAGGATTTGTTATTTCTGGAATATCAGGGGATGTATTTTAAGATATTAGTCAAGGTGGAAGAAAGGTGTAACTCATATTTTAAAAAGAAACGAAAGTTGGAGAGGGACTTAAAACACTGTCAAAACTGTCAGGTGTACCCTGTGGGGCAGATTAAGAAGGTGACACACCATGATAGATATTCTTTAGGTTCCCCAAGTTATAGTCAGGTGGTAAGAGAAGGAGATATAAGTGGGGGCTACCAACATGGTGCCACCCTGAATACCGAAGTAGGACAGGATTTTCAAATATTAAGACGCTCGGAGAGATTAGCTCACAGGTACACTCAGAAGGGGGAATATTACAGCAAATATTACCCACAGTCATGAAGAGGGAATGCATACAGAGGAACAAACCATTACAGGGACTACGTGGCAATAACAACAACCTGGTACATACACTTAATGGCTTTATTATATATAACTACACCGATAGAGTTATTTCCCCTGAATACTTTAGTTTGTTATCCAAAGGTATAAAATGTATCCCGGAAAGAAAAGGGAATATAGTGGATAATATAACAGAGTTAAAATTATATGCGAGGAAGGTGAATTTAGGAATTTTCTTCTCTGGCCAGAAAGAACATCTCTTTATGGGGCGTCAGGAGGTTGGTGCAATTCCTAAGAAAAAGAGTGTATTTAACAAGCCCCTGCATCCACTTTTGGATGTTTTTGAAAAAGTTGTAATGGAAGATATCTATTACGGTCCACCAGCGGGAAATAGAATTCATCTAAACCTCACCAGGGGGGAACTGAATTTATTGTCTGAACTCAGAAGAAATACATCAGTACGTATCATGACCCCAGATAAAGGTGGGTGGTGGTGGTGCTTTTCAGGGCAAATGATTATTCTAATGCAATGCAGGAACTGCTGTTTGATGATGCAACATATGTGGTTGTTTCAATAAACCAAATTAATATTGGTTATTCTCGTACAGATTCCTTTTTAGAGGATTATGCGATTAATCAGAGGATTAATGTTGAGCTGTACAATTTTCAGTACAGGAAAGACCCTGTTTATCCATATTTTTGTTTGGCATCCCCAAGATTCATAAAAATATGCAACATCCTCCCTTTAGACTGATAATGGCAGCTGGTGGTTCAAAGACTCGCCCACTGCCAGTCCTGGTGGACTCTTGGGTTAAATCATTGGTGGAACATACACCACATTTGGTTAAGGATTCATGGGAGTTTTGGGGGCAATTAAAACAAGAAGTATGGGTTGCTGATTTGATTTTCCTTACCATAGACACTAACGATTTATTTTCTGCGATTCCTAAGGAGGAAGGCCTGGAATTGTTTGAAGAGACACTATTTATATGTCCCAATATGACCCATGTTCCCCTTGTGTGAGTTTATGAGTATTATTTTAGAAAATTATTTTATACTTTTTGAGGGAGAGTATCATCAGCTGATAAGAGGTGTGGCTATGCGGACAGCTTGTGCCCCCGTCTATGCCAATATTGTTTTGCTTGGGTGGGAGAACAGATGCCTGTTCCCATGCCCATACTGGAATCAAGTGAAAATGTATTCTAGATTTCTGGCTGATATCTTTATTCTATGGAAGGGAGGGGAAGAAGATATTCAGGAGTTTATATAATTTTTGGGTGACGCCACTGATTTTCTGGAATTTACCTACAAATATGACAAATTGGGAATTAATTACTTGGATACACATATTTCACATTATGAGGGGTTTAAATCGTGAGTGTATCGTAAAGATATGTTTTGTAATTCCTGTTTGCATTTTGAGAATAGTCACCCCAAGGTCCAAAAAAAGAGCATTGTGAAAGGGCAATCTATTCGGGTGGCCCATATGATGCCCGTGCACTGGCCCAGCAATTAAGGAGCCTCAATCCTCACCACTAACACCAGAGAGGGCGTCTCATATATGAGGAAAGGATAACAAATACACACAGAAAAGTGCAATTTCCCTTAAGAGCACACAGAGATCACAGTCAGTCCAGGTCTGGTCAGTCCCTTGCTCCCCAGGTCCCCAACAAGTCTCCCCACTGGCACAGCTATAGGGTCCAGATCTCAAGCCTAGTGGGCAAGCTAAAACCTCTAGCACCCTCGCTGTCCAACCAGTGCTTCGTGTCTCTGCCCAAGTAACTGAGATACACACATACATGCACTTTGAAATAAGAGTTTATACAATCACAAAGACACTCCTGGGGAAGGCTGGCACAGTTTCTCCAGCTGTGCCCCTTTCTCCCAGACTATACGGTAGTTCCACTTGCCACCACATGTGAATACTTATGAGCTACTCAAAGGCCCTTAAGAGTGTCCAATTATTACTGTGCAATATTATTATCCAATTGGTAGTTGTGACTAAACAGTCCAAGGCTTATTAGAGTGACTTGGTACAGGATCCTTATATACATGCAATGTACTCTTAGAGCTTAACTTATCTCTACACAAAACAGCCGCAGTTGAAAGATTTTAAAATATTTAATAATAAATAATAAAAATACAAGACAATACTTCTTACTAGACAGTGCTAGTCAAGAGTTCAGAGATCACACAGAAATACTTAAAATAATTCAGTAGTACAGTTCTGACATCACAGAAAAACACTTAGTCTAATCTTTCTAGTTCTTAGCTATTTCTATAAGAAAACACAAGTCTAAGATAACTTACATATGAGCAAGACAGTGCTGTGAGTTGGATGATCAAGACAAAAATGCTTAATGCCTTACATAATTTTTTTTACACATTCCTGGTGTTCCCAAGCTGACAAACTGCATTTACATTCTTTTACACCTATGCAGAAACCAGAGTAATAAAGGACATTCCATATGTAAATTCTGGTCATTAACTTTAGCCTTAAAACAATAGGCAGGAAGCCTTCATCTAGCCTGGGCGGAGCCGAATTGTAAACATCAAAAACAGTCATGAAATAATTTAAATTTCAAAGGACAGACAAGAAATGCTTGACTTAGCTTTCTTTACAGCAGAGGGCAATGTTGCTACATTGTTTTGAGTTCAACATTTCACAGCATATTCTTTCATTTAAGAAAACAAGCCTGTAATTCAACATTCATATTTACAAATGACAGAATTATGTATAAAATCCTATCTGGCTAGGCTGGCAGCCTTCACAGCCCAAATGACATCACATTATGAAGATGTTAAAACTGAACTGGAAAAGGTTGGAATGATGTTTTATGAAAAAGGGTATCCCAAGTTTTGGGTGGATGAAATTATGACTGATGTATATGAAAAATGGGGTATATATTATGAACTCCTACTAGGTGTAGGTTTGGTTGAGAATGGACAGTGTGTGACAGGGACAAAAACCAAGTGTGAAAGGGCTTGTGTATTATAACATAACAGCCTTATAGGAAAAATAAAGGAGATTTACAGAAGGAATTGGAACACATTTAGAGTTAATCCCACAGTTCATGACAAAGTACGTGTAGAACCACATTTCATCGACAAGACAGGGGTCAATTTTTAAAAATGACCAGAATCTAAAACAGCTTTTGTAGGGGCTCCTGACTGCGGTACAAAACCCTGTGGGGCCTGTAGCCACTGTAAATACATTAATACACAAACCAGTATAGTTCTGAGAAATAAGCTGGGGACTAAGGTGATATTTAGGAAGGGTAATTGTGCAACCAGTAAGGTTATATATTTGGCTCTCTGTGTGGCAAGGGGCAGTTTCTATGTGGGCAAAATGGAACGGTCCCTTAGAAATAGGTTATAGGAACATCTTAATGATATTAAAAATAAAAAATATGATAATGCTTTGTATAAGCACGCCCAGCAAGTACAGGTTTTACCAAGTTTTTGTTTGGTATTTTAGAAGGGTGCTAAACAGAATCTTAGGGGGTGATTGGAAGAATACACTAAGAAACTGAGTGGCAATTTAGGTTAGCAGCAATGTTTCTCCCAGGACTTGATGCAATTTCAATTACCTGTATGATGTATGAGCAAGCTAATAAATTATGAAATGGGGTTAGGTATTTATTTAGCAAGCATGGATATAAAAATAATTTTTCTATGCTACCTTGTTTTAAGAGATATGTTTTTATAATAACTTTTTGTATGATGATGGTATTTCTTTATATACATTTTTATAATTTAATATACAAAAAAATGTATTTGCCTATTATTGTGAGCAAAAATTGTTAAATGAATTTATAGGCAGACAGGTCTTATTTTGATGGAAGGATAGTGATACCTGCCTTGAGCAGGTAGTGATGAAACAGTTACTTTTATAAATGTATGCCTTTAAATGTGTGCTAACTGGTTTTGTCATTGGTTAGCCAACCCTGACACACGGTTGTGTATTTAAAAGTGAGCATATGTATCGTTGTGGTATTTTATTCTGATGGAAGTCCCTGTTTTGTGGGACAAAGGAGCTTAATATGTTATATTTTATGTAATAAAGGCGGGTCTTTGTGGTCTTAAATCATTTTCTTTTTTTTCAGTTACTTTTAGTATTGGTTTAATTTTATGCTGTAATAGTTTACCTTAATTTCATACGAGTATAATCAAATTAGCAAATGTGTAATTTTTAATGTATGTCACTTAATGCCCTTCCTCATGTAAATTGCTGAATATTTGTTTAAAAAAAGTTTGCAATATGTTGAACCTTTTTTTTTTTTTTTTTTTTTATATAACCGTACCGCCACTGAAAATGAGGTTTTGACTAAACTCAGTCTGATAAACCTGTTAAACAAACATATAACAAACAATAAAACATTTTTGCTAGGGGATGCTTTTTTAATTACATATGGAAGGATAGAATATTTAAAAATTTCAATACTTGTGTAGTTCAATGTGTTTAGTCTTTGGTGTAAAACATTTTTAACTTTTGATTTTTCCAAATCTAATAATGTGTTCTACACACACGTGCATATAACTATATATCTATCTATATATATCTATCTATATATATATATATATATATATATATATATATATATATACATATATATATCTATATATATATATATATATATATATACATATATATATACATATATATATATATATATATAGGAATACAGATATTTAATCGAACATTAGTAGTCCGATGTACTAAATGTCGAAGGCAGTGTCCCAAGTTTACACAATGTCGAATTTTCAAACCCCAAATCCATGAACACCGAACACCAGCCAAGCAAATACCCCCCCCCCTTCTTAACCCATGGTAGTGCTTGTTTTGGTGGTTGAGCAGTCGGAAATGTCAAATTCGGTGTTGCGCTCGACATTCAGATGGTTTGCCTATTTGGAATTCGACATTTAGGTTCAGAAAAAGCAACGTTCGGTGTTGATGACATCGACTAAATGCATGTATTCCAGATATATATATATATATATATATATATATATACACACACACATACACACACACACACATATGCACAACACACACGCATATCTATATATGCACGGATCTGCATCTAAACCTCAAAAGCTTACATAAAACACACACCGTACCTCCTTGGACTACATGAAAACAGACATGGAAGAGCTCTCTGATCATGTAGCCCAGGCAGGTATGACCCTGACCCTGAGTAGCATCTTGCCCTCACCAAGAATGATGCCACAGTAAAAACAAAAAAATTATCAATTTCAACAATTGGCTAAGTTTCTGGTGTCATTCATAGGGGATCCAGTAACTGTCCGCGTGAGATGACATGCTCGACAGGCCACATTTTGTCACAAGAGATGGCTTGCACCTGTCACCCTTAGACTTTCGAATACTGGCCAAGGCTCTTGCTGCCCCCATAGTGGCTTTTTTAGGCAAGGCTCAAAAGACAAACCCACCACCATAAATAGCACAAGTAACCAAAAACTGAGGGTAATGCTACTCAACGCCAGAAGTCTAAACCTTAAAATGCACTCACTCGAGGCACTCCTCAGTATGAAGAACATCGACATCTGTGCAGTAACAGAAACCTAGTTTAAGGGTCCTGAGAGCACCCCAGCACTAC
>NC_056732.1:521906796-521912637 GCF_019279795.1 Protopterus annectens
GCAAAGCCCATACTCCTTCATCATGGACTCTGTATGTTGCTATACATCTCTGCTGACCAAGGGACCAAAGCCGGATAGTACCATCAGAACTGCCTGAGAGACACTATTCAATGAAAACAGAAAAGAAAATGGGATTTAGATTAAGTTTAAGATCCAGTTAAATGCAATGTACAACACCTAAAAACTAATGAAATTAATTTTAGATATAAAGCAGGAGCTCTTCTTGATGGACTTAAGACAATGGACCTCATATGGTTTATTTTAGTAAAAGATCACAGCTATCATACCCTTACTTCATACTAGGGCTACATGCTAAGGAGTAAGTACAGTTGGTATGCGTAAACTTACCAAAACAATAGATGTTTGAATGATGACTGTTACACTAGCCTAAGCTATACACGTTACATCCTGCACACGATATAAAATTCGTCCAGTTTCCAAAGATTCCAGGTACCTTCCATGCCCACTTACCTTTAGTTAGCTCAAGCAGAGCTGATCAGAAAATAGGCTGGGGCACCAAGCCACAGTACCACTGTAGAGCTTTCCTGCCAAATGAGACAGGGATGCTAAGCCCTGAATGGACAATGCTAGGAACAACAAAAACAAATCTCCACACCCTGGCATAAAAATACACCAAAAATAAGGGAGAAGGAGAAAGGGAGCATTTGCTACAGTAGTGATCTCTCGACCAGCTACTGTTATATTGATCACGACTGTAATAGCCTCAGATGTAAGGGCAGGTTAGAAAAACTGGGAGATGGAAGGGGAAAGCTCCAGGAGCCCTTGGAAATGGTCCTAGCAAAGCCAGACTTAGACCTGGAAAAGAAATGTAGCTTGCAGTGATTTCTAAATGTATGTATAGAGGGCCATAGCAGAATGTGCCTTGACCCTACCTGGAATAGTCTTGTTGAGGTGAGAACAACAAAAGGTAACAGATAACCTGAGACAACTGCTTGAAAATAGTCAGTCTTGACATAGGTTGCCTCTGTCTTACCTTTACAAGAAATGAACAACTGATCTGAAATTCTGAAAGATTTTGTACTGTCAAAGACAGTACATGAGTTGTCTGTGGAAATTCAAGGTACGATTTATCCCAGTCTCCCTATTTTCTGGGTTCAAACCAAAAAGTGAAAAATGTCACACAGACAAACCAATCAGTAAAAACTACAAAAAACTGTACGATACCTTAAACCTACTGTAATAGAGGCCCATGGGATGTATATATATATATATATATATATATATATATATATATATACACATACGAATGACCCCTTAAGGACATCAAGTGTTTCAGCTTTATGGCTTATGAATATCAATGACTTTTTACTTTTTCTTTTCAAGTCTTGGTGGATACCTTCAGGCCAATAAAGCTTTTTCATTTTGCAGGCACCCACCTGATCTTCTGTCTACACTTTCTCAAAGTATTGTAGGTTTAATATTTACCCAGGGGTAAGGTAGGCTTTGCTGCTGCTATTCTGCAGGGTCGTCTGTAAATTGCCCCAGGGAGATAGCAACCTCCTAACAAGATAGCCAAGCTTAGGAATTCTTCCTAAAAGTCATTCCTGATTCATACAGGTAACATAGAAAAGTTGTGCAAGGAACTTAACTATAATAGTAGAAGTTTAATGTTTAGATCACTGTTACAAGTAGCCTAAGCTGTATGGGTTCTGTCCTTGCCTTGGATATGACCACCGGCCAGCTTTCAAACTTTAGAGCATCTTCCACAAGCCCAACCTGCCACTGGCTTTTACTAGAGCCATGTAAGCAGCATTTTGGGTGTCAAAAGCTTCACAGTTTTTTGCCTCTAAAGTGTCCTGCTTCTGCAGACCTTGTGGAACTAATGGTCAACCAGTAATCCTTTCAAGGCTGGGTAGTTCAGTTCCACTCTCAGGAAAACCTTCCACTACATTATTTTTCTGCGAGAAAAATGCTTTTTCTGTGAAACATGGCATTTTTATGCTAAAAAATGCTTTGTGCTTGGACTGCCGTGATGGTTTAAGGGATTTGTTTTTTACTGGTGTAAAATCTATTTTTAACTCTTTTTGAATTTTACTGTACAGTGTGTGCGTGTGTGTGTGTGTGTGTGTTGGGGAGGCAAATTATGATACTTTTATGGACTGTCAAAAGAAAAGTTTACCTCAGAACCTGCATTTTCCTGTCAAAAGGTTTACAATCTCACTCAGGCACTGTTACCCACTTGCAGTGTCTCCTTTCTGTCTTGAACATGGAGCATGTGTGTGCCGCCATTGTTCTTGCTTCCTCATCTGCAATAAGAAAACAGTCAATAGGGAGTCTTTCAGTGTCTGGCTGGCTCCATTACTGCCTTAGTCTCTGCTGGGGAGACTCTGCTGTGTCCAAAACTGGTTCCTCAGAACATCTATCTTTTGCTTCTGGTTCCCATGGTGTAGCTCCTTGGGAAGCCACTAAGGACCTGTAGATTGGCACACCCTGCAAGGGTGTAGGTTTGCCCTCACTAGGCATGGGAAAACCACTCTTGTAGGATTCAAGGAAAGCACAAGTGAAGGTTTGCTGTTTATCCTGGGTAAGGTGCCTGATTCCCAGGCTAGTACTCCTGTAATGGAGTCTTCCAGTAAGGAAAATGAGAAACTTCAAAATGTGCCATCTCCTGTTTAACTATGGGTACAGAAGATTTACTAAGGGATTATGCTCTGCTTTTAATGAGTTAAATCTCGGCTCCTTACTTCATTCCAACAGAAAAATAATATGCCCCTCACAGTCTGACAGTTATTACCAGTGAAATGAGAAGAGAAGGAGGGGGGGGGGGGAGTGTGATACTTCAGTTAATTACCTTAAGCTTTTTATTCAAGGATTTTTCTGGTAGCAAAGAGAGAGAGACTTTAGAGACAAGTCCTAGATCTATCCTTTTCTCAAATCGTTTTGTCAAGATTCCAAAATTCAGAATATTAACCCTTCAAACCCTGCTATCTCTGAAGCCCTTATACACTTTACTGGGAACAATGGACCTAAGAGATACTTACTGTCACATTCCATCTTGCAAGAAATTCAGGCATTTTTTAAGGCTTTCTATAGCTGGTTAACATGATCAGTTTTAGGTATTATTCTTTGGTCTGTCCACTGCACCAAAGGTATTTACAAAGTGCCTGGCTCATGTGATTGCTCAGTGCAGACTTCAAGGCATTCATATCTGTCCATACTTGGACAATTGTTTTACATTTGCAGACACTTTTTCCACTTGTCAGGATGTGTCATGAAACTCTTGCTCAGTGTGGAGTTTCTAGTGAACTTGCAAAAATCATTTCTCCTCCCTTCCTAATCACTGTTTTTTTCTGGGATGTCTTCTGGATTTGTCCTTAGGAACAGCCTTTCTTCTACTGGCCAAAGTACAGCAGTAGAATGAAACTTTCCTGGACATCTCCAGCCAATCTCTGTCTTCAGCCTGGGAATTTCTCAGGATTCTGTGTTTCATTGCTTATGTAATTCTAATGATTTCATTAGCCAAATTTCACTTGAGAAGAGTTCTGTGGTACCTCATATCAGTCTGGACTCGGTGCCATCACCAGTTATCTTTTCAAATTCCAGTTCTAGGGTTTGTCAGAAAGAAGTTAAATTTGTGGTCGGAACAGTTCTCTCTCTGTTCAGTTCTCCACTTCCCTCTTCAGTCTCCCTCCCAGTCTGTCTTAACAGACGCTTAAGACTTTGCTTGGGGAGCAGACTCAAAAGGGTTGAAAGTGCAAGGTTTGGGGAACATTGCCTTAAAAGCCTTAAATCATTTCTGATCCCCAGAACTTCTGCAAGTTATCATGGACAAAACCACAGTGACACATAAATAAACAAGGAGGAACCAGATCTTTCCCCCTTGCAGATATGCTGTGATTTCCTGCGAGTTAGCAACTCTGCTCAGTCTCACTCTTCAGGTTTCATATGTACCACTAGAGTGGAATATGGCAGCAAACAAGGTAAGCAGGACTGGAATATAACAATGAATGGAAATTACATTTGGGGTCTTACAGGAATTGATCCAACTGAGGAGAATACCTCAAATGGGTCTGTTTAGCTTCTTTTTCAGAAATTCTATTTGAGGATTTCTTGCAAATAGGCCTGGAGGACACATCTCTTATTCCCATGGAAGGGAATATTTCTGTATGCCTTTTCACTGATGTTCACTGTTCTTCAAATGATCCAGAAGGAATCTCCAAAGGTTGTGGTGGTGACTCCCTTTTGGCTCAGGAAACAGTGGGTGTCTCTTCTAAAACTGGCCAAGGACAATTACCACTACCTTCTGCAAAAACAGATTTACATACACAAGACAGAAGTTGTTTGATATATCCCAACCTGAAAACACTACATCTGACTGCCTGGGTGCTAGGAGTTTTGATAAATTTTAGGCGCATTTTTTTTCGGAGGCTGTGCCACAGGTATTAAAGATTTTCTAGTCAGTGTCACTGTACAAACCAGGACCTTTTCAAAACTCGGTTACCCCTCATTTTTTATTTGTGTGAGTTGTTACCTTCTGGCCTTCACAATTCATCTTTTGGATATTTCTGATGGTCTGCCCTAAGACCCACCCCCCAATCTGTCCTCAGGTCAAGCAGTTTTTGAAAGGGTTTTATATATCCCGTCGACCTTCAAATCAGGCGACTCCTCCTTGGAATTTTAATTTTGTGCTTTAAAAGTTGACACTTTCTCGTGATGCAGCTCAAAGTCTGATTTGAGGTTTTGATATGGAAAACTGTACTTACTGCTCCAACAAGGGAATATGAGTTACAAGCGCTAAAGGTTGACTCAGTTCTTCCTCTTTTTCCATAAGGACAATATTTCTTTGAAACCTACTCCTTCTTTTATGCCTACAGTGGTTTCAAAGTTCATTTTAAGTCATGCTATTAATCTACCTATATTCTTTCCAGAATCCAAAAACAAGAGAGAGAGAATCTTACATAAGTTGGATGACCACAGACAACTCAATTACTACTTGGACAAAACTAAACCCTTCTGGAAAGATAATCAGCTGTTTGTCTCCTATGAAGGTAAGAAAAAAGAGGCAACCGTTGTCAAAACAGACAATTTCCAGATGGCTGTTCCATGCCATTTCTTTCTGCTACAAGACAAGTCCAGGAAGGGTTAGGTGCCATTCTACTACGGCTTTGGTTTTATCTTCGGCTTTTTGGAAAGAGATAGACTGTAGAAGTAGGCTGTGGATTCTATTCCACACCAGACAGACAGACTGTGACACTGCCAAGCAGCATAAGGTGGGCTCTGTATTCCTGAGCATGATGTCCTGCAGATGAGACATTAAAAAGAGGTCCCACCGGCTTGAGTTAGTTGAAGCTCTGGTGGATCTAAAAGATCCTATGGCACCCATCAAAAAGGGTAGGGCAAGTTCCCCAATACCCTAACCAGATTTTCCCTAGTTACCGGGCTCTCCCCTGAAAAAAGGCTTCTAGTAAAGTGGGACTAACCCGGTCAAAAAAGGATAAATAAAAACAAATTAAAAACAAAAGTATTCTAGAGGCAGCAACTTGGTCCTCTGAAATATTCTCACAAAGCATTACAAACTGAATTTGTTTTCCATGTCCAGAACAGGGCCATTCTCCAAGGTCTCCTGAACACTTGAACTTCTTCGTCCTCCCTATATGTCTATAAGTTAAAGTAATCTTTCCATATAGGGTTCGGTACTGCAAACAGTGAACTAAATGTTGAATATATGACACTTGCGTAAGCAAACTTACTCTGATAGATCACTGTTTCACTGTTGCAGTAACTGTACGCTCCCTCCAGCCACGTTACCTGTTCTTCTGTGTGTGTGTGTGTGTGTGTGTGTGTGTGTGTGAGTGTGTGTGTGTGTATATATATATATAT